>NC_053171.1:42620048-42780048 GCF_016835505.1 Polypterus senegalus | reverse complement strand
TTCGGGCATGGGAGGAGTTTGAGAGGCCATGGAGAGCGACTTCGGACGGCCGAGGAGATTCTGGTCCACCGTCCGGCGTCTCAGGAAGGGGAAGCAGTGCAGTGTCAACACCGTATATGGTGGGGATGGTGCGCTGCTGACCTCGACTTCGGGGGTCGGTGGGAGGAGTACTTGAAGACCTCCTCAATCCCACTAACATGCCTTCCAATGAGGAAGCAGAGCCTGGGGACTCTGAGGTGGGCTCTCCCATCTCTGGGACTGAAGTCACCGAGGTGGTCAAAAAACTCCTTGGTGGCAGGGGCCCGGGGGGGGATGAGATCGCCGGAGTTCCTTAAGGCTCTGGATGTTGTAGGACTGTCTTGGTTGACACGTCTCTGCAACATCGCATGGACATCGGGACAGTGCCTCTGGATTGGCAGACCGGGGTGGTGGTCCCCTCTTTAAAAGGGGACGGAGGGTGTGTTCCAACTATAGAGGGATCACACTCCTCAGCCTCCCTGGAAAAGTCTATTCGGGGTTCTGGAGAGGAGGGTCCGTCGGATAGTGAACCTCGGATTCAGGAGGAACAGTGTGGTTTTCGTCCTGGTCGCGGAACAGTGGACCAGCTCTTCACCCTTAGCAGAGTCCTGGAGGGTGCATGGGAGTTTGCCCGACCGGTCTACATGTGTTTTGTGGACTTGGAAAAGGCATTCGACCGTGTCCCTCGGGAATCCTGTGGGGGTGCTCGGGAGTATGGGGTACGGACCCCTGATAAGAGCTGTTAGGTCTCTGTACAACCGTGTCAGAGCTTGGTCCGCATTGCGGCAGTAAGTCGAGCCCGTTTCCAGTGAGAGTTGGACTCCGCCAGGGCTGCCCTTTGTCACCGATTCTGTTCATAACTTTTATGGACAGAATTTCTAAGCGCAACCAGGGTGTTGAAGGGGTCGGTTTGGTGGACTCAGGATTGGGTCACTGCTTTTGCAGATGATGTTGTCCTGTTTGCTTCATCAGGCCGTGATCTTCAGCTCTCTCTGGATCGGTTCGCAGCTGAGTGTGAAGCGGCTGGGATGAGAATCAGCACCTCCAAATCCGAGAGCATGGTCCTCAGCGAAAAGGGTGGAGTGCCCTCTCAGGGTTGGGGAGAGATCCTGCCCCAAGTGGAGGAGTTCAAGTATCTCGGGGTCTTGTTCACGAGTGAGGGAAGAATGGGCGTGAGATCGACAGGCGGATCGGTGCGGCATCCGCAGTGATGCGGGCTCTGCATCGGTCTGTCGTGGTGAAAAGGAGCTGAGCCGTAAGGCAAAGCTCTCAATTTACCAGTCGATCTACGCTCCTACCCTCACCTATGGTCATGAGCTATGGGTAGTGACCGAAAGAACGAGATGAATACAAGCGGCTGAAATGAGTTTCCTCCGCAGGGTGTCTGGGCTTTCCCTTAAAGATAGGGTGAGAAGCTCAGTCATCCGGAGGGGCTCAGAGTAGAGCACTGCTCCTCCGCATCGAGAGGAGTCAGATGAGGTGGCTCGGGCATCTGATCAGGATGCCTCCTGGGCGCCTCCCTGGTGAGGTGTTCGGGCACGTCCAACGGGAGGAGGCCCCGGGAAGACCCAGGACACGCTGGAGGGACTATGTCTCCCGGCTGGCCTGGGAACGCTTTGGGATTCTCCGGAAGAGCTGGAAGAAGTGGCGGGAGAGGGAAGTCTGGGCCTCTCTGCTTAAGCTGCTGCCCCGCGACCCGACCTCGGATAAGCGGAAGAGAATGGATGGATGGATGGATGGATATATATATATATATATATATATATATATATGCCAGCAACACTCACTCATGACAATCACAAAACAATTACATTGTCAATCATGTTACTATTATTTACGTTATTATTCAAATGTTTCCTTTTCTTTTTACTTCTCCGCTGCCAAGCGCGGGTATTTTGCTATATATCTATCTATATATCTATATCTATCTATATCTATATATCTATATCTATATATCTATATCTATATATCTATATCTATATATCTATATTTATCTATATATCTATATATATATATATATATATATATATATATATATATATATATATATATATATATATATATATATATATATATATATATATATATATATATATACAAACCGATTCCCAAAAGTTGGGACACTAAACAAATTGTGAATAAAAACTGAATGCAATGATGTGGAGATGGCAAATGTCAATATTTTATTTGTAATAGAACGTAGATGACAGATCAAACGTTTAATCCGAGTAAATGTATCATTTTAAAGGAAAAATATGTTGATTCAAAATTTCACGGTGTCAACAAATCCCAAAAAAGTTGGGACAAGTAGCAATAAGAGGCTGGAAAAGTAAATTTAAGCATAACGAAGAGCTGGAAGACCAATTAACACTAATTAGGTCAATTGGCAACATGATTGGGTATAAAAAGAGCTTCTCAGAGTGGCAGTGTCTCTCAGAAGCCAAGATGGGTAGAGGATCACCAATTCCCACAATGATGTGCAGAAAGATAGTGGAGCAATATCAGAAAGGTGTTACCCAGCGAAAAATTGCAAAGACTTTGCATCTATCATCATCAACTGTGCATAACATCATCCGAAGATTCAGAGAATCTGGAACAATCTCTGTGCGTAAGGGTCAAGGCCGTAAAACCATACTAGATGCCCGTGATCTCCAGGCCCTTAAACGACACTGCACCACAAACAGGAATGCTACTGTAAAGGAAATCACAGAATGGGCTCAGGAATACTTCCAGAAACCATTGTCAGTGAACACAATCCACCGTGCCATCCGCCGTTGCCAGCTCAAACTCTACAGTGCAAAGAAGAAGCCATTTCTAAGCAAGATCCACAAGCTCAGGCATTGTCACTGGGCCAGGGATCATTTAAAATGGAGTGTGGCAAAATCAAGACTGTTCTGTGGTCAGACGAGTCATGATTCGAAGTTCTTTTTGGAAATCTGGGACGCCATGTCATCCGGACCACAGAGGACAAGGACAACCCAAGTTGTTATCAACGCTCAGTTCAGAAGCCTGCATCTCTGATGGTATGGGGTTGCATGAGTGCGTGTGGCATGGGCAGCTTGCATATCTGGAAAGGCACCATCAATGTAGAAAAATATATTCAGGTTCTAGAACAACATATGCTCCCATCCGGACGTCATCTCTTTCAGGGAAGACCCTGCATTTTTCAACAAGATAATGCCAGACCACATTTTGCATCAATCACAACATCATGGCTGCATAGGAGAAGGATCCGGGTACTGAAATGGACAGTCTGCAGTCCAGATATTTCACCTATAGAGAACATTTGGCGCATCATAAAGAGGAAGGTGCGACAAAGAAGGCCTAAGACGATTGAACAGTTAGAGGCCTGTATTAGACAAGAATGGGAGAGCATTCCTATTTCTAAACTTCAGAAACTGGTCTCCTCGGTCCCCAGACGTCTGTTGAGTGTTGTAAGAAGAAGGGGAGATGCCACACAGTGGTGAAAATGGCCTTGTCCCAACTTTTTTGGGATTTGTTGTACACCATGAAATTCTGAATCAACATATTTTTCCCTTAAAATGATACATTTTCTCAGTTTAAACTTTTGTTCCGTGATTTCTGTTCTATTCTGAATAAACTATTAGAAGTTGGCACCTCCACATCATTGCATTCAGTTTATATTCACGAATTGTATAGTGTCACAACTTTTTTGGAATCCGGTTTGTATATGTACAGTATATGTGTGTGTGTATGTATATATATGACAACAACACTCATATCAAAGACAAAACAATTACATTAACAATCATGTTACGTTATTTTTAAAATATTTCCTTTTCTTTTTCATAACTTCTTTGACATACTACTTCTCCGCTGCGAAGCATGGGTATTCTGCTAGTATATATATATATATATATATATATATATATATATATATATATATATATATATATATATATATATATATATATATACACACACACACACATTTTTTTTTTTGTAATTATAAAGGGTGGGGAACACATCAATGTAATTTGGAGTCTCTCCCTTCAAAGTGAATTTATCAATAATGAAACTTCAAATGCCTTAATGTGGAAAATTAAGATAGTGCCAAAACTTTACATGAACCCTTGCGCAAAATAATTTGAATAACATACACATGCACACACTTTCATATTAATGACTGATAGCAATTATCTGTGGCATTATGTAATTACCAAAATATATTTTTGACAAGAACAATATAGTGCAGGATAATCACAACTCCAAAATGGTAAAATGTTATTTTTTGAGAGCACATTTGTATAAAATATCCCAAATATCCCACCAGATATTTACAAATTAAAGGCATGTAATTAAAAAATACTCTATTCTTCTTAACATGACCAATGTTTGATGCTCTTAACAATGTAAGTCAACTAAAAATTAAAACAAACCCATAATAAAAGTATACATTTAAGTAAAAGAGTAAGTGTGAATGTGGTTACATTTGCAAGTAAAAGATGCAATGCTCTTATATAAATTAAAAAAAAAAATTATTATGTTTAGCTTTTACTTGTGTTTCAGGAAAGAAATTATCAACAATTAATTGGTCACTTTGTATTGGAGCTATTTAAAAAAAAAATCAAACAATGAAGACAAAAAAAGGATCTTAACTAACACTTGCATGGCAGTTTTAAACTAATGATTGGTATAAATAATAAAAGTTAGTTATTTACTACATTTGTTATTTTTTGAAAAAGGTGCGAGTACACTTCTGCTAGGCACTATTACAAGAAAAAAAAATGCACTGCTTTGCAGTAAAAAGGAGCAATATGGTTAATAACTACAAGATAGTAATACACTGTAGTAGCAATAAAAATTAATAACAAATACCTTGATGCAAAATGAGTCAACACAATGAAGTAATATGTATGTGGAAGAGAATTAAATGGTGAATGACAGAGTTCAATTAAATGACGAGAGAAATCAATGTATTAATTTTTACCCTAACTTGTTTAAATTGTGAAAAGAGAACTGGATAAATCAACATTGACTTTTTCACTCACAAAATCTCATGGAGAGAAAATATATTAGAAACATGACAAAAGGTACTAACATGAAATAATAATCTACAATAACTCAGTAATTCTTGTAAAGGAGACATTTGGCAGGTTTTATTGGCTTAATTAAAAAAGTACAATGTCTGTGTCAAAACCGTTGATCGTTCTTTTTGTGGCCAATGGATACTGGCACAATTTTTTTCTGAAACGTCTACTCTACTATGTGAACTTGTGAAAGCCAAACAGCTTTTGTTTATTACTGAAAAAAAAAATGTACAAAGAGAACCGGTCACATCAAATAGAATTATTAGCTAGGTAAATATCAAGTGGAAAATACTGTCAAAAATACAGTTAAATCACAAAACTAAATAGATATAAAGGCTGTCACATATAAGAATAAAAAGGGGAGATTTAGTAAATGTCTGCACAATATATGCCTATGATTTATAAGACATAGTAAATTCACTTCTTGAATTCTTAAGCATCTTTGATTTCAAAGAAGAACAAAGCATATCAAAACTTACAAATCAGTATGATCATATTGTTTATTTGAACATTTCTGATTTTGGTGAAAACAAAACAAATGAGAAACACTGATTCACTGTAGGACCTAACTATACTTTCTTGGCCTGATAATAGGTCTCAGAGATGCAGGTAATCTAACTACTTGAGACTAATCATGTTTATACCCTAAAACAAGCTTCACAGGTAATTAATTCAGGACAAGTGGACTAATGCTAATGTCTCTCGGGATACTGCTTGAGGGGACAGAGCTGAAATATTACAGTAATTTAATGTAGCTTTCAGTAATTGACACCTAAACAGATGTTCATTGTTTGACTGCGGTAAAAGTAGGGAAAAAAAAAAATCAAAGGACACTTTCCTAATTGGTAGTACTGTCTTTTATAGGTGTAATGTTTACCCGGCCCGAACCACCAAACACAGGGATACTCTAAGAGCAGGGCCAAAGAACTTCTAAATAAACTCCTGTGTTACTATTATTATTTTTTTTTCTCCAGCCGTCTGGAGTTTTTTTTTTGTTTTTTCTGTCCCCCCTGGACATTGAACCTTACTCTTATTCGATGTTAATGTTGATTTATTTTGTTTTATAATTGTGTCTTTCATTTTTCTATTCTTTAATATGTAAAGCACTTTGAGCTACTGTTTGTATGAAAATGTGCTATATAAATAAATGTTGTTGTTACTAAAATGGATACTGGAATGTGTGGGGGCCACCATATAATGACCTTTAAAATGGTAAGGGGGATATAACCCAAGCTATAAAAGCTACAAAACAGGTGGCACAGTAGTGCTTTTACTCATTCATATAAACAGACAGACAGCTGAGGACTGATCGGCACACTCTCAACCGGTATAGAGGCTGTTGAAGAGGACAGCCTCAATTTAATGGCATCTGCCTCCAAGCTCATACAAACAATCATCTTTACAACAATGATTACACCTATCTTGGTCACATTGAAATATATATCAATATAACCAGTTCAGTCACAATTTGTTATTTTTCTATGCATTTTTCAATAAATTTAACTCACATATGTTCTATATCAGTCATTTGGATCTGTTCTTTAAAAATGCACAGCATCAAGGATATGAAAGTTGATATCATCATCAGTCATTTTAGTTATCAGTTCCCTTTATTAGAAACTAATAGAAGAATCAACCTGCTCTTGTGGAGGTCCAGATAATACTTCAGATATTTGGGTTTCTGAATAAGGCATTTGTTTGCTATAGAAAAGATTAACAGCAACACATTAACACTTGAGTGAAGGCACAAAGAAATCCAAATGTCAAAGCATTAACACACGGGTTTAGTTAGAGACAAACAACAGATTAACCAATTGTACCTCAAATGTTGTATGTCACCTTGGACAAAGGCATGAATCAAATAAGTAAATGCAAACATGGTTTAAAATAAGTGCAGCACATCTGACAAGATTAGACTGTGAAGAACACACAAAATAGAGGGATGGTTACTGTACTTTATTTATTTAAATTTAAAAATGTATTCCTTTGACATGACTGAATATCACAGTGAATATTGTGAGTGGGACTGATAACAGGTCCTCTGAGATTTTTTTGAGCACTAAAAGGAATATGCATATTTCATACAACATTGGGTTATTAACTCATGACTGCATGGGCTGGATGAAAATCTCTCTTCATGTGATTAACAGTGTGATGAAGGTCAGTCAGGATAAAATGTATATTGTACATTATTATACATACACTATGCAATATGTGGGAGATACAGAGAGATGGATTGTCATCTCTAAATATGATAAATGCAACTGGTTTACAAAGTCAACTGACTGACAATGCGATGCCACACTGCAATCATATTTTACAAAAAACATGTTACGATGTCTACTTTTTTTCAGAATGCAATAAACATCACTTTCCTTTTATTACAAACAAACTTTTAGCCAATCAGTGCATTCCAAATATCCTACATATTGTTAACAGTGTGAGATTTCCTGTTTGGCAGCACTAACTGTGTGCTTCATTTATTTTTATTAAGTTATTTATTTATTGGTAGTTATTGCTAATGAGCAGGACGCACATAATCCTTGTGAGTTGTCAGCTTTTCTGAGGTACTGTTTAGATGCTGGTTCATTCTTAGCAATACATTCACTTTATACTGAAACAAATATACTAAAACTCCCTGTTATAGTTAAATTCACATACACATACATTTAATAGTGGAAATTATACTGGACTAAGAGTATTAAACTTGTGCTAATATGATTATGTTAAACAGGTATTTACAAATTAATAACAACTGGAAAATCTAGGAGGTTGTAAATTTGCGTAAATTTTTTTTCTGACCAATGTTTCAGTGTGGCATGTATGTATGGTTAAAATGACTTCTGTCAGTCTGTGTGATTTTCTGTGCTGTAGATGTCTGAAGGTTATTTTTGTTCTTGCTAATAATGTATTTTAATTAGTGGTTGGTTCTTATTGGCAATTTTTTTATTGAATTTATTTTTATATCTTTTTTAACTTGTAGCCTGTAGTCATTGCTTAAGTGGATATTTTTATTTGGCCAAGAAGGAAAAAAGCTTTTGTCAGAAAAATTACATTTCCTAGATTTATGTCTGAAAGTTAAATGCTTCAATAGAGATTTATGAAACTTGCAGAACTTTATATTGTCAATATTCTCCACTGCAGTAAAAAAGGTTGTTTTTCTTAATTTAACTGAAATGTAAATATAGTACTTTGCAGTGAAGCTCTTCATACACATACACACACACACAAACAGACCTTCTTAAGATACTGTGTGATATTTTGACATCAGTTAATGAATAAATTAACAATGTCCACAGTAGATAACTTGGGACATGCATTAAAAGCTCATATTTTCTTTTTTGATAATTTACTGATTTTATAATTGTACTACAATGAATATATTTCAAATGAACAAATTAGATACAATTATTCATTAAATTTATTATCCAACATAATATCCAAATTTTGCATTGTAATCAAATATTGTAATAATAAAACATAATGAATATTTTCCTAGGATCTTAATCACCTTGACTTTGTTCATATATATGTTTATATAACTGCATGAGATATATTACTTGTCTGAACATACACTACAAATGAAACAGTGAGGAACTCCCTTGAATGTAGATCAGTGAATTGAGTGCATGCAAAATGGAGTAAGTTTCTTTAAACAGCATTCGTATGGCACAAAAGGAAAGTTTCAACAACATAACTTAAGACAGAAATAAAAAGAGACCTCAGATAGAGAATGGTGCTAAAGCAGTGGTTCCCAGATTCTCTATGCCCTGTACCCCTAGAAAATTAATTACATTTGATTTATGATAGCACACCCTACAAAATGAATATCACATCCGAAGATGAAGAAGTCAAATTTCTAATATTTGAACCACATACAGTACTGCAGGTGAACATATTTAACTAAAAAAGAAAAATAAGCTTTTAACCCAGTGCATAAAATTTAAATTGAGCAATTAACCTTGATAAATCTCAATCTTGTAAATGTGTCCTTTGTAAAGCTTTAGACACTCAGTTGACAATCCAGGAGTTGAGATACCACACATAGCAGCAAGTGCCACAAGGAAATGACTCATGATAAAAGTAGTTTGGCAGATTGGAGACCCTCTCGAAGCAATGAGTGCTGGCACATTGCCAAGCAATGAAACACAGTCGATGAGCTTTCTACCCCAATTACATATGTATTGCAGCTCAAAAACAGATTAGCTGCACCATTAAAATTGCTGTACAACTGTCAGGCCCACCAGAATCAGACATTTCACGATCAGGGCTTGTACAGGGTGCCTAGTGTGTTGTCTCAAGTGTATGCTCCGAACGTGGTGAGTGATGTCTCGGTGAGGGAGACATTTTACTCACAACTTTGCTTGGTGGTTGATGGGTGCCCATGAGGTGACACTCCTCTGGTCATGGGTGATTTCACAGTGACCAAGGGCACGGACAGGGTTGGCTGTGAGGATTGTGTCAGTCCCCACGGGTCTGGCAACCGGAGTGAAAGATGCTCTATGTTCCTTGACTCTGCAAAGGGTCAGGGGCTGCGGATCGCTGGATCCTGGTTCCAGCACCCTGAGTCACTGAGATTTGTTGTTGCTACTCTGAAGATCTGGCTTAAGTCCAGAAGGCTACCACCTACTAGGAGAATGAGGCTGGACCTGGCCAGACTCCAACATCAAGCTGTTTCTAATGAGTTTACATGAAGTTTGTGTGAAGAACTTACAGAATTGGGTACAACTGCTGATCCTAATGTGCGAGACCTTCCGTGACAAAACCCTGAAGGTTGCTGAATGTTGTGGTGGTGTTACCAGTGTTCCCAGAAGGAGGAGTTTCAACTTGCAGGGCACCCTGGATATCATCGAGAGAAGTCACAGTACCTTACTGGCAGCTGTTTAAAGCTGATCCTCTGACTACGACATTGGACATCTCTGGGTCCACCGCTCTTGAGGATGATCCTTCAAATAGCTGTGAACCACTCAGTGTCACTAAGATTGCACAGGTGGTGAACCAACTGAGGGTTGGGAAGGCTGCAGGGATCTGTGGTATGCGGGGTGAACTTTCCCAAACTAGTGGTAAGGCTGTCCTCCATGCATTGCAAGCAATCATTGATTCCATTAGGGAGACAGGCATCATCCTAACTGACTGGAAAATGGGGTGATTGCCTGGATTGCAACAACTCAAGGGTAATAAACACTATTCTTGGTGCCAGGTAAGGTCATTGCTAAGGTCGTCCTTAATATGATCCATAATAACTTGCTCACCTACCAGAGATCAGAGCAGTCTGGTTTTAGCTTAAGAAGTCTTTCATTGACTGCATCCTGGCATTGAGGGTTCTAATGGAGTGTAAACATTAATATTGGCAGAGTTTCTTTACAGCTTTTGTTGATTTTCATAAAACGCTCAGTTGATCGAGCTAACCTGTGGGGCATCCGGAGACATTGCAGGATCTTTCCAAAAATTGCTGGACATTACTGGGCCCATACACTGGTACTGTGAGTGCTTTGCAGAGTGGAGGCAGAACCTCTGCATTTTTCCTAGTTGATTCTGGGCTTCATCAGGGGTGTGTTCTTGCTCCTACTCTGTTCAATGCTTGCATGGACTAAGTGTTTGGTAGGGTCATGGGGTCCAGTGCCTGTAGGACATCTGTTGGCTAAGAAAGATTCACTGATTTTGACTTTGCCGACAATGCTGTAATCTTCGTGGAGTCAATGGAGGAACTGATCGGGGGGTCTCGAGAAACTGAGCGAGGAGTCCATGTATCTGGGCTTACGAGTGTCTTGGATAAAAGCCAAGATCCAGGCCTTTAATGACCTCCTGGGCACAGCCATCAGCAGTGTGTCTGTCTGCAGAGAAAAGTGTTGTCCTTGTCGAGAAGTTTACTTACCTCGGCATGGACATTCATGTCTTTGGTGACTCTACCTATGAAGTCAGTAGATGAATTAGGAGAACATGAGGGGATATCTAAAATTCGTACTGACCCCTATTCTCTCTTCTGTTTCTTTTTCCGGTTTTCTGTGGTGGCGATCTGTGCCACCACCACCTAATCAAAGCACCATGATGTCCCTACGTTGATGGATTAAAAGCCAAAAGTCTACATGACCATCAAGTCCTTCCAAGAGAATACCTATCATACAAAAAGGACTGTTTCATTTATGTTAGGTAGAATGCCCAGAGGGGGCTGTGTGGTCTCATGGTCTGGAACCCCTGTAGATTTTATTTTTTCTCTCCAGCCGTCTGGAGTTTTTTTTTTTTGTTTTTTCTGTCCTTCCTGGCCATCAGACCTTATTCTTATTCTATGTTAATTAGTGTTGTCTTATTTTAATTCTTACTTTGTCTTTTATTTATCTTTTCTTCATCATGTAAAGCACTTTGAGCTACATTTTTTGTATGAAAATGTGCTATATAAATAAATGTTCTTGTTGTTTACATGGGGTCGCTGGAAAGGGGTGTGTGGTGTACCTGATATTTTTAGAAGACTTTAGAGTCCTGGTGCTTCTTGTTTTGCTATATAGTTGTGAGACATGGATGCTGTCCAGTGACCCAAGACAAAGACTGGACTCCTTTGATATTGTGTTGCTTCAGAGAATCCTTGGGTATCTCTGGTTTGCCTTTGTGTCAAATGAGTGGTTGCTCATGGAGTCATGAATAAGGCACATTACCTGCATTGTGCGGGAGTGTCAGTTGCGGCACTACAGCAATACGTCACGATTCTCCAAGTGTAATCTAGCTCACAGGATCCTCGCTGTTGGACGGTGCGACTGCATAAGGGATCCTGAGCCATTTTGTCATGTGGTGGGTGAGGCAACATGCTGTACCAGTGCATGTTTCCCAACCTGACCTGCCTGCACAAAAATCTATACTAGACCTCACCCTTCTCTATTGATTATTGCAAGGTCTGAAAACTTTATCAGTCTTAACAAGCACACTGCCCACAGCAAGGAACCAGTGGCTTATTCACAGATGACAATTGCATGAACACTAACTAATAAATTACCTACAAATGATGGCACAATGCAAGACACTGATTGCATCACAATAAAGTCGGAATAATGCACCTCACTCAATTTTGGCGAATTGTGACACAGCCTTCATCTTTGTTGCACCCCCTGAAATGCCATCTTGCACCCCCGGGGATACAGAAACTCCAAGGTTGGGAAGCCCTGTGCTGAAGCACCCCTTCAGAATTATAAGAGAGTTAAAAGGTAATATAAAAACATACACTGAGCAGAATTAAAAATTACTACCAAAATCTATAATATGAAAAATAATAATTGCAAAGAATGTTTTTTATCAAGTAAAAACAAGTTTTAGCATTTTAATAAAGTACTAAAAATAAACTTAACTGGATATTTATGAAGTTTCTTTCCATAATGTTGAAAAAATATCCCTGCTCTCATCGAATAAGAAAAAAGGATGAAAATAGCCAAGGTTTTATACTTCTTCAAAACTTTACAATTATGAAGCTTGGGACATCTTTAATTTGAAAGAGTTTCAATATAACTCCTTTAAAAGATTATGGGTTAACATGTGGCCAATGGAAAATTTAAAATCTTTAATAAAGCTGGTCTGATGTGGTTTTGATGGTTTCTCTGTGAGGTGTAGAATTTCAGGGATTCTCTGATTGAAAAAGGATGATGCTGCAGGGTGCAAGTAAATCTGTTCAAACTTCAAAACTGATGGCTGTCTCTCAACTCATCTTTGTTCTTTTGTAAAAGGAAAATGTCTTGGCTAAAGATCAGTTATAGGTTATATATGCACACTTCAAAGTGCAGCTAGTAACTGGAGTATAGTTAATTCAGCGGCTTCGGCCTAAGTCCAGTCACTGACAAAGACTCGAAATTAAATACCAGCTTCACCAAAGCACTCTCCTCACACCACTGCATGACAATGAAATGTCATAAGTCAGTATACTAGACTATATTAAATCTGACATGATGCTTACGGTAACAGTCTTTTGTTTAAACATAGGCCATATTAGCTTTTCTAATGGCTTTGAAGTTGCCGTATCTGTAATTTGTAGTGAAAAGAATGAAGTATTCTCATATTAATTGCCTTAGTAGAAATGAAAAAAAAAAAAGCAAATGTAACTTAACATCTGTTTTCAATACACTTAGAAATAGTTATGTATTTGTTAACAGTGTAACCATGAAAATGAAATGATAAAATGAAAAATTTGTTACTGTTCACAGTGGTTCTGTATTAAATGACAGTGTTAATGGGTACTTAAAATAAATCATTCAAGCCTGTCTACAGGACAGTTCATATCCAAGCTGGTATTTGTCCATTTCCGTGAATCATGTGCAGCATGACAAAAGCGGTGGGGCTTTTTCCAAGTAAGTGTCACCCATTAGTACATAACCCGAGCATTTCTTATTTGAAGTCTTTTATATCTAAGCTGGGAGTGAGTCAGTTTTCTATATCATTTCTCTACCTCATTTTTCCATTCCTTTTTTCTTTCTGTATATCTAGTGGAGTTAGGCCACTTATACCTTTATGTTAACCAATACACATTATTAATTAATACAAAGTTCAAGTAAAAAAGTTACTGTATATCACATACTAACCACATGAATGTTTCCGGAAACAGAATAGCTTACAACAGAAAGTATTAAAATAACTGCTCTGCTATTTGAGTTCAAGTACTTACAAGCCTCTACAAGGAGGTTGCTTTCAGAAAGCTGTGGATTCACAGGATAGCTAAGCATTGATCAGAAAAGAACTGAAGCATTTTCAAAATGGCAAGACACTGTATTATAGAAAACATGGAACTGGTAAGCACTGCAGTAAATAGAGGCAACATTAGCTATGCTGCTTAACAATCTGTACTTAGAATATTCTATTTGTTGCATAGTTACTGTCCAATCGATAACTTCAGATACCTTCGCCAGGAATCACTAGTTCAGTCCTACGCACTACTACTAACATACGGTTTAGTATTTTCAACTTGAATTCACTCCATTATATACCTTGATATGCCTACAAAATATTTGACTCACTAGGAAATAGGACCTGAATGCAGAAAAAAAGAATTAACAGGTGCAGGTCTTGAACAAGTCCTTAAAATCCCTCAATAAGATAAGAGTTCCTGCTGCTCCTTTAGTTCCACTGACACCTGATTAACTCCCAGCACACTTCATTCTTGAGACTGGACAAGTTTGCTGTACATTGCATAAACTTCATAATACCCTCAGGTAAGAAACTGGAGTGAATAAATGTTTTCTAATAAACGCATCAAAAATGTTCAATACATCATGATGTTAATATCATTTTGAGAGACTGGTCTCGAGAATTTAAAAACTGACAATTGGGACAGTTAAACAAGTAAACAAAAGCAGGTTCTATGACTTTTTGAAAATTTAAAGATTAAAAAACAAACCATCCTATAAAAAACAATATTGAACAGTCGTCTCAAAAACACAGTAAATTACTGCAGCTAAGACTTGGCTCCAATACAAAATTAAAATAAGCAACAAATGACATTTAACATGTGAAAACAGAAGCTCCTATGCACGTTTCGCAAGGTTTATGGGTACTCATCAAAAGTTATCTATTGCCCTGTGTTACTTTGTGACACCTTTAATCATTGACTGCTTCAGGATTCTGCTCGGTTATATTGGACTATTACACTATTACCACTTACATTACTCATAAGCAGAAGAGGTTATTGAAACTAACTATTAATTAACTATATCTAAGCATGTAAAACTAAATATTAATCAACAAAATCATCGATTTGGCTCCCAGGGCCACTCTTTTTAGATTGTCTATACTGGCAAAATTCTTATATCTGATCCATAGCTGGCACAAGAGCGCCACATAATTAGAACTAGAACTAGAAATGGATCCAATTCAACCTTCAAGAAAACAGTCATCAATTTCATTATTCACCAAAAAAAAATGCCTTTATGACTGCTGTTAAAGATCTAGTAGTGTAGTGTTATGGCAATTACTTTACCCTCAACAACAGAAACACCACCTTTTGGTGAGCAGCCTCATGTGTAAGCATTGCACAAAGGTACAAAAGATATTTCATTTATTAAATGTATCATAGTCTTTTATGTTAATTGTTTCACGTTCTGACCATAAGGCATTATAATGCATTTTAAAGCTACTGCTGGGACCAACCTCTCAATAATCCAGAACACTCAAATTAAAGATTGATTTCTCAAGAAACAGGTCATTTGTGACAATCACCTGACACACTTTATCATCTCCTGTCCTCTGACATCTTACATATTAGTATAAAACTGTCTCTTTCAGACTGAAAACAAGGTGTTTTCTCCTAAATTCAGGAACTTTTGATAATGACATTTTGATAATCAGCTTAGGTTAATGCATGTTTATATCAGATTTTTCAGTTTGTGTGAAGATTTATGAAAGCAAGCATTTCATTTTGTTATACTAGAGAAAGTATGCCTAAATTAAAAACACATAATGTTTAACAGATGATATTTGTAATTTTAATATCAGTTTCTTTTGAAAAGGTACTATTGAATAATTATTTTGTATAAATTAATATGATGATAAAACAATGAGATTTGAACATAAAATATAAATCCAGTACAATTATAAACAAGCAAAATGCTTTTTTGTTCATACTGCTAACTGCTACTGAAATGTACATGGCTCCTAAACCTAAATACAGCAGAAAGCTTAAAAAGGGGTAAACAAATGAAATTTAAATGAAAACACACACACACACACACACACACACACACACACACAGCGTTTCTTCTTCTGTTCTGCTGCTTTCCTTTCAAGATGAAAACATGTAAAGAGGTGGAGGCCTTCCTGGCATATTTCCCCCATTGAACAAAAAAGATCTGTTGCTAGGAAATGTGCAAAAAGAAAAATAAACGGCTCATTTCACCATCCTGAAATACAACCGAGGCCGGAAAGGTTCTCTTTTTAGTTCTGCTGCAAGTTCCTGCTCCATGTTTAAATACCCTTAATGGAGAGTGGGGCTCACAATACGGTAACATTTCTTTGTAAAAGCCAATTAAACTAATATGCTCTGCCAGGTCCTTTTTGGCCAGGAACCAAAGTGCTTTTTCCTCAAGCATCATGGGATCTAATCAAGGTAAATAATTCACATTGAAAAAGTTTCAGATGAAATTGTCTGTGCGATTCATCCTGATTAAAACCAGAATAAAAAAAATTAGAGGAGACTCTGATAATTTATTCATATTTTTTTATAATGAAACCAGTTGATTATTTTACTCAAAGGAGGGAAGCATTGCCGCTACTAGCTTTGAACTGATGATGCTCACATGACTTGTACCAAAATATTTCACAACTCCTTAAAAAATTGAATTCAAATTTAAACCAGAGTTTTCTTTTTAATTAATTAATAGATTAATTAAATTAATAGATAAGATAACAGATTTCAGCATGTTCATCTAATCTCATGTACTGTACATAACAGAAATTTGGGAGAAAATGAACTAGAGAAACATAACTTAAAATGATCAGAACCAATGAAACTATTTGAGGTTGGTGTTGGCACTAGGTGCAAAGCAACACTGGATAGGACATCAGTCCACTGCAGGATGAAGACACACACAACAGATTTACATACACAGCATACACACTGGGAAAACATGCACACTCGGCAAAGACAGTGGCTTTGCGTGGGTTCAGATGTCCGACAATAACTACTGTGGCTGGTGGAGAAATGAAAGTTGTGAAAGAAATTTACATAATTAGCATGATGTAAAATTTACATAATAAAACCTTCAAATATTTACTAAATGCTAAAAATGATAATTCAAAATTCAAGAAGTGTATTCATTGATGAAAAAAAATATTTTCTGATTTCATTACTTATACTATTCATATAATTTATTTTGGATGCAATTTCCTTTTATGCAATTTTTATTGTCTAAATGTACAGTAATTCTGACATTAACTTACAATACAGTACATGTGCTCTGTCCATAATCCAAGCCATTTTTTCCATTCCTTAGTTCCTACAAGCGGAAGACTATTTTGGCAGTAATGGATATAAGACCTGAACTAATGGTGAACAGAGCACTACCCTATTATAGTTGAACATGCAGATACTATATGCACATTGGTTGTCAACCTGCTATTTTAATTTTATCTAATAGTACATTGTCAAACGTGTGCTTCATATAGAAAGTGTACTGTATTTTATTTTGTGTTCATTGTCCACTTTAAGGAAAATGATACTTCAGTCCAGAACATGTAGTGTTCCTGGTGCTGTCATTCCATCATTATTTCCATCCCACCCCCACAAACATATGCAAACTTGGAGAAGCAAAGCATAATCATGCATATTAGTATTAAACATTACTGTGCATATAGTAAATATGTAACATATGTACCAAATAACCTCTGCCTTCTGATTTGTTCTTTATTTCACCACTCAGTGTGAGCATCATAACATACTATTACCAGTTTACTACTTATCTCTTTAGTTTTGATCATCTTCCCAAAAGCATTAAATGTCACAACTTTCCAACTTTTAAGCTACTTCACAACCAAAAAAATAAAAATATATACATATAAATAAATACATACACTCTCAAAGCCAATTATTCAATTCGGGGCCGGAGGGGATCAGATCATATCCCAGAAGCACTGGGCACAAGGCAGGAAAGAATCTAGGGCAAGCTCAGAAATCAATAAATGTGTATCAAATCATTTATAAAGTCGCTAGAAAACATTGGCTTACTGCAATAAAAATCCAAATTGGAAAATGATGTATTGCTCTAGGAAAACCAACAGGAAGTTTATCATTAAGATATAACAAGTGTATAAAGCTGTTAGTACAGATTTGTGCTCAAAAAAGGAAAATAATGAACAAAAAAGAACAAGTGGACAATTTGCTGACCTCCTAGTTTATATGATTCTGAACAGGAGATTGATACTACTGTATACAGTAATTGTGGTGAAATACATTTGACACTTACCTGTCCGGTTTAGGTGTGAGGCTCTCATGCACAGCTTTGTAAATTTCCTGTTTAAGAAATTTGTTGTGCCAGGAAATAACACCATAATAGCAAGTATAGGTGTAGAAAATTCAGTTAGGCCATAACAGGAAAATCACATTTCAAATGGAAGGGAACAATTAACATTTGTTTCAGTTAGTACTTACTGTAATTCTGCGTTATGTGGAATAAAAAAAATCAACTCCCTCTCTAATCTGATGATAATCTTGTGTGGTCCTCTGACATAGAGTGAGCATCAGTGAACATATTGTAATTCACATGAAGGGCTCCTCCAGTTTATACAGCTTGTCCTTAATTGGACATAATTTAAGGATACTAATCTGCTTATCAGCTGATGAAAGCAGAATGCTCTTCCAGTATATTATATATATATTTTTTAAAGAGGCAGTCATTCTACCCACTTACCTCTACATGCATAGATACCTGCATACTGATGATGCCAAATGTCTACAGTAAGATAAAGTGCACTACAGACAGACTATTTTTAGGGTTGCAGCTTCTTTATATTCTGATCAAAAGATTCTTCATGTATGCCATTTAATTATAAAACAAATCCATAACACAACAACCTACACTTTCTACATACTATAGATTAAGCCCATGAGTTCAACATAGAAGCATATACACTCACCTAAAGGATTATTAGGAACACCTGTTCAATTTCTCATTAATGCAATTATCTAATCAACCAATCACATGGCAGTTGCTTCAATGCATTTAGGGGTGTGGTCCCAGTCAAGACAATCTCCTGAACTCCAAACTGAATGTCAGAATGGGAAAGAAAGGTGATTTAAACAATTTTGAGCGTGGCATGGTTGTTGGTGCCAGACGGGCCGGTCTGAGTATATCACAATCTGCTCAGTTACTGGGATTTTCACGCATAACCATTTCTAGGGTTTACAAAGAATGGTGTGAAAAGGGAAAAACATCCAGTATGCGGCAGTCCTGTGGGCGAAAATGCCTTGTTGATGCTAGAGGTCAGAGGAGAATGGGCCAACTGATTCAAGCTGATAGAAGAGCAACTTTGACTGAAATAACCACTCGTTACAACCGAGGTATGCAGCAAAGCATTTGTGAAGCCACAACATGCACAACCTTGAGGCGGATGGGCTGCAACAGCAGAAGACCCCACCGGGTACCACTCATCTCCGCTACAAATAGGAAAAAGAGGCTACAATTTGCACGAGCTCACCAAAATTGGACAGTTGAAGACTGGAAAAATGTTGCCTGGTCTGATGAGTCTCGATTTCTGTTGAGATATTCAAATGGTAGAGTCAGAATTTGGCGTAAACAGAATGAGAACATGGATCCATCATGCCTTATTACCACTGTGCAGCTGGTGGTGGTGGTGAAATGGTGTGGGGGATGTTTTCTTGGCACACTTTAGGCCCCTTAGTGTCAATTGGGCATCGTTTAAATGCCACGGGCTACCTGAGCATTGTTTCTGAATATGTCCATCCCTTCATGACCACCATGTACCCATCCTCTGATGGCTACTTCCAGCAGGATAATGCACCATGTCACAAAAATCGAATCATTTCAAATTGGTTTCTTGAACATGACAATGAGTTCAATGTACTAAAATGGCCCCCACAGTCACCAGATCTCAACCTAATAGAGCATCTTTGGGATGTGGTGGAACGGGAGCTTCGTGCCCTGGATGTGCATCCCACAAATCTCCATCAACTGCAAGATGCTATCCTATCAATATGGGCCAACATTTCTAAAGAATGCTTTCAGCACCTTGTTGAATCAATGCCACGTAGAATTAAGGCAGTTCTGAAGGCGAAAGGGGGTCAAACACCGTATTAGTATGGTGTTCCTAATAATCCTTTAGGTGAGTGTAGTTAAACATGGATAAGTAAGGTATTAAAAGCATGGACACTGGGTGTATGACCAGTTTATCCCATACAGCATACCAGATATTCTTACAAATGTATTTTAGTCAAAGTTTACATTTAATTAGCTTATATGTTTATGCCCTTCAGTAGGAATCAATCAAAATTCCATCACTTGCTTCCGGTGTTCTCTGGGAAGTATAACCTATTTGCCACGATTTAAAAAACACCTAGACAGCCATTCTGGAAAAAACAAACTTCCTTATTTTTAATTCCCTACTTACAATATTGACAAGGTGACTATTTATTGATAGCACATTTCATTAACGTTATTCAGAATAAAGTATTTCTAACATTAAGGCCATTAACTAAGTTGGAGTGTCTTACAAAGCAAAGAAGTACTCTTACTGATTTATAGATACAAACTACAGTGAAATTCTTACTTGCATATGCAAGGCTACAAATGACAAACAGTGGACTGTGGAAAAATGTAGTTACTTCTGGTACCCTAAGCAACGTTAGTCACTTGAATGCGGCTAAGATAACAAATTAAGAGAGTATGCAACTAAGGAAACTAAAAATGTATTTCTACTTGTCAGGAATAAAATGTCCAAGAACAACTCATCCTTCTTAAGCTGCTATGTAGTTCATAGTTTGACAAGAATATTTAGAAAAATCTTGAATGTTGAGATCTACAAACTGTTTAATTCTTCATTTGATACCAGGCTTTGAGTAAACAATCATTATTCTTGTTCTCCATTTATTGAGATACTGTATGTGGAGCTTTTACATAGCAACAAGCATAAGAAATAAATGGTTTGTTTCGGACAACATCATTATGGCTAGTTATGCCTGCTTTCTATTGTGTAAACATCTTTAAGGCTGTTTGGAATGGTTTGACAATATTCTATTCTATCATCAACCATGCTGCTCAACTACTAAGTAAAACAGGTCATGCTGGGTGTCATGGTTATTACTACTGCCTTATAGCTGCCAGTCCTAGGTGTGTATTATTGGGCAGAGGTAATCTTGGTGATGTTTCCAGTTTCTCCTGTGTCAATACATTACTCCCCACTTGCTCTGTTTTCCACTCTATTCCCAAAATCATTAAACGGCACTTCTAAATTAGCCTAGTTTTCTTTGGACAACTGGCATCCCATCAATATTTGGGATAGTTTCCAGCAGCATGGAACACCATAGGAAAAAAAATAATTTGGGTGTATGTACAGTGGTTTTTAAAATTAAATCAAAATTAAGTACATATTCAAGAATTTATGATGGTACCCTTCTAAAAAATAGCATAACCTGTTCAAATATCTGTAATTTTACTCCATTTACCCATCACTCACATACATTATATACTAATGTTATTGCTAATATATTAAAGATATGAGTCAACCAGAATCCTCTGATGAATGCAATGCGTGCATGGTTTTAATTTTTTGAATTGCAAAAATGTTTTTGCTGTGTCCACATCTGCCAATTTATTCTTAAATATTGTACAAGAAAGTATATTGCAGACTGAGCATTCAGATTCCAGATCTACTACTAAAGGAATGGACCCTTGAACAAATAAGTGAGTTACAGAATGGGAAATTAATGATTTAAAAAAATAAAACCTACCACATTTCGCTAGTGTTTTTTCCCCAGACAGTTTCTTGAAAAGCACACTTTTAGTACTTAAATAGCCAATGTTGAATATAATCTTGAACAGAATTTACCAACAGTCCATGCCTGTAAAAACTTAGTTTTAGAATTACATTGCTTAGTGGTAAGGTTTACATTATAAAACAGCTAATCTATAGGGGCTTTGATAATTATAAAAATAAAGAATATTATTAAAAAGAAAAAAAGCAAGCCAAAAGCAAAATTTAGATGAAAATCTAATAAATACTTCTGTCAAAAAAAAAAAGAAAAAGAAAAAATGTATAAATAAAGAAGGCAATTAAGACTGCCATCCAAGCTGCTTTATTTTCCTTTCTTCTTGAGCAGGTGCAGATAATCATGTGTGGCATCTACAAATGAAAATGTACAACCATAATTTGGTTTATATAAAAAAAAATAAAAAGATCTGATAAACGAAATGATGGTCTTCAGTCTGTGGTTGCCACTTCAAACTGTATGCAAAGCATTATTGATCTTTATATGCTGTTATTTTAAGAGACTTGGGAAGTGGTCCATATTGTTCTAGGAACAGTTTAACACACAATTGGGTTATTAGGAAAAATGCATCTGCTCCTTTCACAGTCAATCAAGAGTTCTTCTTTGTATTTTGCTGGTCTTATTTGTAACACAAAAGCACACCAACTACAACAAGTGGCACTACTTTTCCCTTAGCTGTCAAATGCCTCAGCTATCTGGAAAACTGTTTAAGAATACTTAACCCATTCAACATGCCCTCTTTCTTTCTTTCATTTTCATTGTATTTTAGAGTAAAATGTAACTGGTTTTCTGCATTAGGACAAAGATTAAAAGAAAGAAGTGATGGCATACAGAAAAGCACAATATAGCTGTAATGCTGACTATGTGCCAATAAATGTACATTTCTGCTGACAACTGAAGTAAATAAAGTTTATACTTACCTGCCCAGAAGCAGTGCAAAATTACAGCATACACGTAAGAAAATAAACAAGTCTCATTATAAACAGCAATTAGGAACTCTGCTATTAACTGTACAGGGAGGCGTGTGCCTATATTCTAAAGTCATTCTCTTTTGGAGAAAGATTTTAGCTTAAAAGGATGAGAGCAATTACTTTGTGGTAATACTTTCAAATCACATCAAATGAGCACAACTTCTCAACGAAAATAAATGCACAAACAACAACTAATGAACAGGCTTTATTAGTACTGGCAACAATAAGTACTATTTAAATATGAGCACCTTGCTCATTGGATTCCAGTAAAATATACATCTGAATTGCTCATTGGGAGTAATAAAGTGTCTGTCTGTCTGCCTATCATATACAAATTAGCCTTACAAATGAATGCAATTTTGGAGGTAAGAAAGTTAATGACACGAAAAAGTAAAAAACATAATACAGGGTTACATTCAAAATATCCACCTAATAAGATGCAAACTCAGACAAATACTTGAAGGCAAACTTTCGACTGACAAAATGAACAATATTGTACCAGAGTACAAGAGTAAATTATTGAATGATGTTATTTTAGACAATACACATTAACAAAAATTATAACTTGCCATCATGCTGCTGAAGGCAAAGCATTTCTAAAATTGAATTAATATGCCAGTCTGTCCTGTCTGTCATATTCTGAGGAGCAATGGGTGCTACATATCAAATACCTGCTGCACAATAATGTCAACAGTGGTTGTGATAATACTTTATTTAAATGAGATGGTGGGAGTCTAGAGAAACATCCTCAGGCAAAAATGGTCAGCAACCAATTGATTAAAAACAGGTTCAAAATGGTCGGCAAGGAGGAAGAACATAGGCAAAAAATACCTATTTATTGCCTCTGTTGATAGCACTCGCAAAATAGCCCCAGGAAAAAATGCACAAAATATTCACAGTCTCTGCCATTACATACATTTTTGTTTCAGTCTAAAATTGCCTGGTGAGTAGCAGTGGACAACCACCATTATTTTAAAGATTACTAGGGAGCTTTGCCCCCTGCTCGCTTTGCTCGCCAACCAATCTGGGCCTGCGGTACACGCCAGCCGCTTCACGTCTCTGCCACTTGTGTTGTGAAGAAGTGGGGCTGAATGCACCCCAAGGAGACGTGGTTGCTCTTTCAAAAGCCCCTCTAAAAACGGTCATACAATGGGAAACAAATACAATATTTTTTAGCATCCTCTTTGCATGAGGTGCTGCTGAACCACGCGATCTGCATCTCATCTGGGGCACTTCTGTCATATCACCTATGTCCATACATTCAATCTCTTTTAACTTTTAATTTTTCATCAATATCGCATTGAATTTTGATTCCATGTTTCACCGTGACAACGCAATGTATAACTGTCCATGAGTGAATATCGTTGCTTTCTCTCACAGGATTTCACTTTCACCAAACAACAAATCTTTTAACTCTCGTGGATACGCCTCTTCATTTGGAAAAAACACGACTTTTTTTCCCTGATAGCAACATGAATTAGATGATCTACAAGTCTCCGACTTAAAGTTTAAATCCACACAATATATTCGATCTCTTTTCGCTGTTCCGTTATATCAAAGAGTAATAATTTCCATTTGTTTGTGCTAATGCAATTTTTACTATCCTTTTATAGAGAATTTCTAATTTTCGTACTTCCATTATCTCTAACCTGCTCTGCATGTGTACTGTGCCAACTTTTTTGAATTTTTTACGATGTTCTACTTTGTCATCTACTCTTTGTTTTATTTCCAGCCCTGGGGGGTGTGGTTAAATCTCTTGGCACAAAGACTCTTCTGTGGCTGGAAAATGCACCCAACTTAATAACACAGAGGCTGCTGGGTGGTAAAGGCCAAGTCTGGTAGTACCCAGGCTTAACATTTTTCTTCCATGGCTCTTACTGAAGATTTTATATAGTCCACTTCATTTTCAAACACTATTCAAATGGTTCAGCATTGCAAAGCAAATAAACCTCTAAAGGGGAATAAAGCTACTCACAGATATTTAAGTGTTTAGGGTATGTTTTACTTGAATCAAAATTAGCATGACTTATGTGTAGCCATCATAAAATGCAGTTGTTTTAATCTAGCAGATTACCAGAAGTTTTATCAGGCCTAGATTTTGTGAGATATATATATATATAGATATATATATATATATATATATATATATATATATATATATATATATATATATATATATATATATATATATACATACATATATACACACACTGCTCACAAAAATTAAAGGAACACTTTTTTATTGGGCCTGGCATGAAATCAATTAAACCTGTCTGATAATTTTCTGGTTGGTTAAGCAGCTGAGGTTATTGTTAATCACTTTCAGCTGTATTGGTGTTCAAGGACTTAACGGCAGGTGCACTAAAGTGGCAACAATTACAAAACCCTAAAAACAGGACTGGTTTTACATGTGGAGGTCATTTCAAGTTTCTCCCTCTTGATCTTTTTTGGCTGGTTTTCCACTCGTGCTAGTTTTGGCTTGAGTAATCATCTCTACTGGCAGTATGAGACGATTCCTTAACCCTACAGAAGTTGCACAGGTTGTCCAACTTCTCCAGGATGGCACATCCACACATGCTGCAGCAAGAAGGTTTAATGTGTCTCCCAGCACAATCTCCAGAACATGGAGGAGATTTCAGGAGACTGGCTGTTATTCTCGGAGAGCTGGACAGGGCGTAGAAGGTCCTCAACCCATCAGCAGGACCGATACCTGCTCCTTTGTGCAAGGCGGAACAGGCTGAGCACTGCTCGTGCCCTACAGAATGACCTCCAGAGGGCCACTGGTGTGAATGTCTCTACCCAAACAATCAGGAACAGACTTCATGAAGATGGCCTGAGGGCCCACGTCCTGTAGTGGGCCCTGTGCTCACTGCCCAGCACCGTGGAGCTCGACTGGCATTTGCTCAAGAACACCAGAATTGGCAAGTCCGCCACTGGCCCTGTACTTTTACAGACGAGCAGGTTCACCCTGAGCAGCTGAGATAGATGTGAAAGAGTCTGGAGAAGACAAGGAGAACGATATGCTGCCTGCAATGTCGTTCAACATGACAGGTTTGGTGGTGGGTCAGTGATGGTCTGGGGAGGCATATCCATGGAGGGACACACAGACATCTACTGCGTAGGAAATGGTGCTCTGACTGCCATAAGGTATCGAGATGAAATCCTTGAACCCATTGTCAGACCCTACGCTGGTGCAGTAGGTCCTGGTTTCCTCCTAATGCACGACAATGCCCGGCCTCATGTGGCAAGAGTATGCAGGCAGTACCTGGAGGATGAAGGAATTGAAACAATTGAATGGCCTTCACGATCCCCTGACTTAAACCCAATAGAACATCTGTGGGACATTATGTTTCGGTCCATTAGGTGCCGCCAGGTTGCTCCTCAGACTGTACAACAGCTCAGGGATGCCCTCATACAGATCTGGGAGGAAATGCCACAAGACACCATCCGTCGTCTCATTAGGAGCATGCCCCAACGTTGTCAAGCATGCATACAAGCTCGTCGGGGCCACACAAGATACTGAAAAGCATTTTGAGTAGCAGAAATTAAGTTTTTGAAAAAATGGACTAGCCTGCCACATCTTCATTTCACTCTGATTTTAGGGTGTCTACACAATTGAGCCCTCTGTAGGCAGAACAATTTTATTTCCATTAAAAGACTTGGCATCCTTTTGTTCCTAAGACATTGCCCTGTCGTTATTTGTATAGATATCCAACTTCATATTGAGATCTGATGTATCTAATGTGTTTCTTTAAAGTGTTCCTTTAATTTTTGTGAGCAGTGTATATATGACTAAATGGTTACATCTGTTCTTAAACATCAGGACAATCTTAAATTAACAATAAGTTACTTTAAATAGTTTGCTTGTTCAAGTTTAGATAGATAGATAAGATAGATAAGATAGATAAGATAGATAGATAGATAGATAGATAGATAGATAGATAGATAGATAGATAGATAGATACTTTATTAATCCCAAGGGGAAATTCACACATTTAAAGTCAGAGTAAGGGATTTTGTTTAATTCTCCAGTGAAAATCTAAAACTACTAACTGTCCGTAATACTATGAATAATTCAGAATGCTGATGTCTAATTTTTATAAGATATTTAAATTGCCTATATAAAGTTAATACAATTTTGCATGAAATGCTCTTCATAATCAGATGGCCCCTGCTCTTACTTTGTCCCACCCTTTTCTGCATACAAACCCACCAGACTATCAGAATATTTTAGGACTAAATGCTGGATGACACTGACATGCTAACTGGCTGTCATTTAATTAATTTAAATAACTTGCACATTTGCTGCCCAATACCAAGCTAATAAATCTGTATATGGCATCTCAAGTACAAAAAAATACTTCTTTAAAACAGGCCTTACCCACCAAGTGTCCAGTGGTGAGAGCACTGTCTTCAGCTAAAAGATCTATTTTGGGGTTTCCCAGAGACTACTGTCTGGCTTTATGCCAGATGAGCAAAAAAAGGGAATGGGCCTCTCTGCACTGCTCACGGTTCTTTCAAGAACAAAAGTGCACAGACAGACAGGGCTCTGTAGCTGAAAGAGACTTTTAATTCGTCAGGCTTGTCATTTATAATATGCATTCAAGACAATTAACAATCCTGGCCAGTGAAATGTAAATACAAAGTGTTTTACTGACTCAGAAAAGATGAGCATCAGAAGTTGAAAAACTGAGGTTCATATAAAACAGGATTTACAATCAAAATATATGGCTGAAAAAGAACAATTACATATATAATTCACTATTTTGATTTCTACATTTTTTTTTTTTTTTTTTTAAAGAAACCACTTGGCTTCTTCTGATCATTAGCCTGCAGAATGCACCATACACCATACTTTTATATACATATTGTTAAATAGCTTTAATAAACCCCCCAAAAAAATGCCTTTTGAAATGTGAGAAATAAAATCTGATGTATCCCTATGTGTGGCAGAGATGAGCAATATTTTTCTGTGTATATTTCACTGTTAGCATCTGTTTCATTTTTTAAAAACAACTGCATTTCTGAATAAACAAAATGTATAATAAACTATATACAAATAGTGCATTAACAAAATGAAAGTAAAACTAATTAAATACTGAATACTTACGCAAGACGAGGAATGAAGATGCTTTCAACTCACTCAGGTTTGTAAACTATTATAAGATTATGAAAGATATTAAACAAAAAATAATGATGTGTACAGGTCAATGAATAAAGCAGTCAAATGAAAATGATAATCAATACCAAAAAATGGACAGCTGTAACAAAAATACTTAAAATAAGCTGCTCAGATTTGCATATTTCAAGAGTAAAAGGAAGAACTACATTTCTTTTATATTTTTTCTGTTAAAAATAAATAAAACTAACAAATAAAAAAGTAAATAAATATGCAGACTAACTGCTTAATAAAAGAAGTATGGAGACTAATCCATTGTGGATTCTGATAGTTGCACTTGCCAAAATGTTCCCAATTAAAGTCTGCAATAAGGTTTTAATTTAGAGCTGAACCCAAAATATAGTTATTTACATCTATAGGCTGGACTGAGGGAAGTGTTTCCCCTGAAATACAGTATTTATATTTTTGTTCACTTTACTAATGCAAGCATTCTCTCTTGAGCCACGGAAAATCCCATTATCAAATTAAAAGGGAAAGAAAACATTGTGCAGTATCTGGCAGATGGCTAGTGTCCAATTATGATGTCAGTGTGACAGAGCATCTGTCTAATTACATCAGAGAAAGGTCAGATTGCAATGAGCTGTATTTCTAGTAAATGTGCAGACTCTGAAATGTTGTTTTAAGGAAAAACAGTATATTCTAAAATCTACAGTATATAAACTGAGACACACACACAATGGTGTCGGTGTCGTCATCACAGTATAACACCTACTGTTCTGGCGGTTTCAGATAAAACAAAACACATACCAGTAATGCATATTAGTAAGTAAATATGTTTCACAGTATACATAAATCTACATATAAATGGCTATGGGTTAATTTTTCATTTTAATACATATGAAACATAGCAAGGAAACTTACAGACAAAAATAAATGGGGCTGGCTCAAAAAAAGAAAAAAAAATCCTGCATTTAATGTTATTTGTTATGAATCAGTTACATATTTAATAATAACAAAGAAAAGCTAGTTCCATCCTATACAAATAAAACTCTGTCCTGTGTATTTTCAACTTATTATATGAAGCTTACAAACAATTTTGGTAAAACAGCATCAAACTACAGTAAGTCATTTTAACTGTTTTGATTGCTTTCGATTAATGCATTAAAGCCCAAAGAATCTGCCTTGTGAGATGAAAGTTGAGTGACACAATCAAATACTCACTTCAAAAATGTAATTTCTAATTTCTAAAGAAAACATCCAACAAAGCCAAAGACAAAACAGTTACTGTGAGGCACTATAAAAGCATATTGCCATTGCTATAAAGTAGCCCCAGTACTGTTTCTTGACACACTTCTGTCGAGCAACTCGTTGTGTCAAAGTATTTAATGACAGTGTGTCACAAAAGGGATACATAGCTTTGTTCATAAATGCCACCAATTTTGTTTCAATTCTCTCCAATGCTTTTACCTCCAGCAGGTCCTGAGTGTGTCCTACAGCTGAGCCTGCACTTTAAAATTAGCTTGTTGATTTGGTAGACCTCTACTGCCATGATGTTAATGACCTAGCAAACACAGCATAGAAACTCTGGCCACCATAGAGTTACAGAACACATAAAGGGTATCACTTCCCAAATTAAAGGAGTGCAGTCTCCTAATAAAGAGTTTGCTGTGCCCTTTCTTTTATAGCTCCTTTGATCTACAAGACCACTCCTCCCTGTCATTGATATGGACCTCCACGCATCTGTTGCAGTATACCGCTCCCACATCCACATTCCCACTGAATATTGACCATTGACCTGACGTATCAGGTCTTTGGTGTGTCAGAAATCAATCACCAGTTCCTAGTTTCTGCTGATGTTAAGTTGCAGACAATTCTTTCTGCACCAAGAAACAAAGTTCTCCACCTGAATCCTACAGTATATCCTAACTTGTCCTCCTTGTCAATACACCTCACTACAACTGACATGATCTGGTGTTAGGTTTATAGCCCAAGGATGAACAGAAGAGGAGACCATTCCTTGTGGTGCTCCAGTGTTGCTCACATCCATATCAGAGACACAGTTCTTGAGCCTCACAAACTGTGGTCGGCCAAAACGGTAGTCCATTAATCAAGGACACCATAGGCTCTTCCACCTGCATATCACTGAGCTTACATTTTAACTGGGACAGCTGGACAGCACTGAAGAAATTCCTGAAGGAAAAGGTTCCAGATGTCCATAATGCTGAAGGGGATTTAAAGGCTAATAGATGGATATATAACATTTGAGGGGAAAAATGCCAGGATTATGGATTCTACTTGGCATATAGGTGAAACAAAATCCAAGACAAAAGTAGCAGTTTTGTCTTGTACCTTCAGTAATGCTTGACAAGCTATTTACTAGACAGGAATATTCTCAGCATAATCTGTGTATTGAACCTTGCAGTGAGATAGGTAATTCTTTAATTAATAATTCTTTGCATTTATATGGCGCTTTTCTCACTAATCAAGGTGCACAGCAATTGCAGGTTAAGGGCCTTGCTCAAGGGGCCAACAGAGCAGAGTCCCTTTTTTGGCATATACGGGATTCGAACCGGCAACCTTCCGCTTGCCAGTGCAGATCCCTAGCCTCAGAGCCACCACTCCATAGAAAGAAGCTAATGTTTCAAAAAGGTTGTGTGAAGAATGTCTCTAAAAAGAAATTATCAAATAAAAAGTAACATTTCTTCATGGAAAATTATCAAATTATTTAATGAGACTGACTGTGAAGAGCGTTATACACTGTAGATTTCATAATTAAGTGTTAAAAATATTTCTAATGGTAACTAGATTTAATGCCTTTGTGTGCCACAAAACCTACTAGTAAATGTATACAACTTCACAGCTTATCTTCCTTCTAAAGTGTAGCAGTACAGTAATTGGATTCAAAATGAGAAAATAGTAACATTAAAAAAGATCAATATGTGTCACACCATGTTGTTTTTCCTATGCACTGAAGACAGCAAGTCAATCTATTTCAACTGTGCCAAAAAGTTTCTGACACGAATAGCCTCTGGGTGTGCAAAAACCTAAATTTAATGGGTCTGCTTGCAGGATAAGGCTGGAATGTCAAAATGTACAATAGAGCATCAATTCAGTTCTATTTTGGAATATAACCAAAGAATTTTTGGGGTAGTGAATTGACTTACACTATTTTTTTCATATGACACATGTAACCTTGACACTAAGCAATACACTTCAGTTTACTCCATATGTGCAGCATGACTAATTCACTTCCCCTAAATTATCAGGCTTTTGGAGCTGCAGGCTAATCTACCACTGTCTAGGCCCATTTGATGAACAGAAATAAAATTATCTCTAAGGTCTCTTTTAGGTCATACATTTAAAACATTTTAGTTTTTCACTTCCATTTGAAGTCTACACTCATTTATCATCTTCCCCACAGCAATTGAATAGAAAATCTTTGAAATAAAAGGCTATAAACATCAGAACTTCTACCAATATTGAGACCTGGGTGACAAAATTCATAAGGACAGTGTAAGTAAGTGATAAAATTTCAAACTGGACATAAAAACAAACTTTAAAGGAAAAATATAAGATAGGCCATTAGGAACATTGTGCTTAGACCGTAAACTGAAAAGGCAAAATTAAGAAAAAAAAGTCACACCTGACTAAATAGAACAGAAAATGTTTCAGCTTTAGCAGGTCAACAGAGAAGTCAGTAACATTATGTATTTTTAAGGAGAAATATTTAGTAAGAGTTAAGTCACAAAAACAAAAGTTAGAAAACAAAACAACCATTAACTTTGTGGTTCAAACTTTAAGCAAATAACTGGCTGCAATTTATTTTAACCCTGAAATAACCCCCTATATACCGTTCCCAGGAATCCACCTTCATTCCCTTACTTTGAAAAAGGGTCTTGTATACTGCAGATAGAGAAAAGTTAAGACATCCCAATACTACAAAGTGTTGGAAATATGTGTTGACTGTTACTTGGAAAAATCATAAGAGTTGGGTCAAAAAGTGTTTCAAACAATATAGTTTATTTGGACCAGAGGTCAAATCGCATTTCACACCACACGTCAAAGGCAACAAAAAACTAACTGAAATGTAGGTTCCAAAGGGCAGGATTGACCTACAAAAAGCTGTGTTAAAATATGTCACCATGATAAATATTGACAAAACATTGCAGGGCAGGGCAAGCCATTTCCACATTGTTAGAGAGTGAAAAATTCAGTTCTCCTAAAAGGATTAAATATTAGTCTGTCTAATCTATAAACAAACACAGAAATGTAATACAAAATAGTATACCTGTCTATGACTTAATTCTAAACTTGATTGAACTACTAAGCAGTAAAAGTGTTTTTGATTAACCTGCAAGGTGACAGAAAAATTAAATTTTAAATCAGCCTTTTGATTGTATGGATTATTGGTGCACAAAGTCTTTTCCTAAAATATAATTTATTCATTCAGAATATTCAGTCTAGAATCAGGATATCCCTAAAGGTTTTAGCTTGTAATGCTCCTTTTAAACAAGCAAAAATGGGTAACACTTTAGTTTAAGTACTGCAAAAATGCATCTATTACTCATTTACTTTTATGTAAAAAGACCTTAACAAACACTTGTTTGGGACTTGATAACACTTAAAATGCATCAGTGAAGTGATTATTCATCTCTGCAATGTGACCTAACAAAACTTCACTTGAAGTAGTCTGAGGTGGCATAACTTGGACACATTTCCCTTGATAGTATACCTTTAGTATACAACCTGTGAGTCTTTCATACAAACAGATAATTTTAGTATCATGTCAATATGCCACAGTGCAAAGAGACAAATAACCTATCTACGGATGTTTTAAAAGACCAAAAGAAGCCTCTGTCAAGGACTTTTTACATATGAGAAAATGTGTAATAGATGCATGTATGCAGTACCTAAACTAAAGAGTTACCAAAAATATATTATAGTATTAGGACAGTTTACATGAGCAGCAAAAGAATAGTCACCCCGCAGTATGCCACATCATGTATATATGTTACAAAAATGACAGCAATTTAAGTTCTGCAATAAAATAAAACCTTCCAGAAATTAGCCCTAACACTAAAACACTTTTTCACCTCACTCTCATAGTTACTATTTTTACTTCATATGACAACAAAATATGTAATTTGGCCAGGGGTGCCCAAATATACACATGTATGTGTATATTTCTTGCAGCAAGCAGTACAATTTCCACATAAAGCTACATTTCACATCTCCCATAAATAAACAATTGCATACAAATTCCGATTTGAGCTCTAGAATGGACACTGATAACAATTATGAGAATAACTGCCAGGTCACCTGATCAGGGCCTTCAGACCTGACTGTATAATGAGGTAGATGCAAAGGACCTAATGTGTAATATTTCATTTTTAATCCCATCCCTATAAAATTTCACATCTTTAAGTTACATCAGTGTAAGTGTAAATAGGAATATCTCAGTTTGTGTAAGAGGAACTATACGTGTAAATTCAAAGAATGAACAGAATATAGGTAAGAGATTAAATATTTAAATTAAAAGCCATAATTAGGAAAGATTGCACAGTGCTGTTACTTTACAATTCCAAAAGCCCAGCGTAGCCTCTATTTGTGTAATGTCTGCATGTTTCCTTATACCTGCAATGGATTTTTGTTGGTTATGCCAGTTTCCATCACAAATCCAAGATATGTTTGTGTTTAGTTAATTGGCCCAGTTATAAGTGAACATGGGTTGCAGCTCTAACAGCTCAGAACTAGATTAAGTAGGTTAAATAATAAACATATAGACAAATAATCATATGGGTACAGTAGCATCATAATACACTATTAGCATTTTTATTCCTGAATGAAGTACTATTAAAATAAAATGGATAATGAAAATATAACAAACAACTTTTCAAAAGGGGATTACAATAGAAAGGAAACTTTTCAGTAACCACAGCACATAAACACTCATTGCTACTTTAAGTATACTCTTAATAATATAGCTCAATATTGACCGAATACAGGTGCTGGTCATAAAATTAGAATATCATGACAAAGTTGATTTATTTCAGTAATTCCATTCAAAAAGTGAAACTTATATATTAGATTCATTCATTACACACAGACTGATGTATTTCAAATGTTTATTTCTTTTAATTTTGATGATTATAACTGACAACTAATGAAAGTCCCAAATTCAGTATCTCGGAAAATTAGAATATTGTGAAAAGGTTCAATATTGAAGACACCTGGTGCCACACTCTAATCAGCTAATTAACTCAAAACATGTGCAAAAGCCTTTAAATGGTCTCAGTCTAGTTCTGTAGGCTACACAATCATGGGGAAGACTGCTGACTTGACAGTTGTCCAAAAGACGACCATTGACACCTTGCACAAGGAGGGCAAGACACAAAAGGTCATTGCTAAAGAGGCTGGCTGTTTACAGAGCTCTGTGTCCAAGCACATTAATAGAGAGGCGAAGGGAAGGACAAGATGTGGTAGAAAAAAAGTGTACAAGCAATAGGGATAACCGTACCCTGGAGAGGATTATGAAACAAAACCCATTCAAAACTGTGGGGGAGATTCACAAAGAGTGGACTGCAGCTGGATTCAGTGCTTCAAGAACCATCACACACAGACGTATGCAAGACATGGGTTTCAGCTGTCGCATTCCTTGTGTCAAGCCACTCTTGAACAAGAGACAGCGTCAGAAGCGTCTCGCCTGGGCTAAAGACAAAAAGGACTGGACTGCTGCTGAGTGGTCCAAAGTTATGTTCTCTGATGAAAGTAAATTTTGCATTTCCTTTGGAAATCAAGGTCCCAGAGTCTGAAGGAAGAGAGGAGAGGCACAGAATCCATGTTGCTTGAGGTCCAGTGTAAAGTTTCCACAGTCAGTGATGGTTTGGGTGCCATGTCATCTGCTGGTGTTGGTCCATTGTGTTTTCTGAGGTCCAAGGACAACGCAGCCATCTACCAGGAAATTTTAGAGCACTTTATGCTTCCTGCTGCTGACGAACTTTATGGAGATGCAGATTTTATTTTCCAACAGGACCTGGCACCTGCACACAGTGCCAAAGCTACCAGTACCTGGTTTAAGGACCATGGTATCCCTGTTCTTGATTGGCCAGCAAACTCGCCTGACCTTAACCCCACAGAAAATCTATGGGGTATTTTAAAGAAGAAGATGCAATACGCCAGACCCAACAATTCAGAAGAGCTGAAGGCACTATCAGAGCAACATGGGTTCTCATAACACCTGAGCAGTGCCACAGACTGATCGACTCCATACCACGCCGCATTGCTGCAGTAATCCAGGCCAAAGGAGCCCCAACTAAACATTTAGTGCTGTACATGCTTATTCTTTTCATGTTCATACCTTTCAGTTGGCCAACATTTCTAAAAATCCTTTATTTTGCATTGGTCTTAATTGATATTCTAATTTTCCGAGATACTGAATTTGGGACTTTCATTAGTTGTCAGTTATAATCATCAAAATTAAAAGAAATAAACATTTGAAATACATCAGTCTGTGTGTAATGAATGAATCTAATATACAAGTTTCACATTTTGAATGGAATTACTGAAATAAATCAACTTTGTCATGTCTAATTTTATTACCAGCACCTGTATAATGCTCATCCCACGTGACAAAAGCATCAAGTATCCTTACAACAAAAGATGTCAATGTTGATATTTTAAACAGATAGGCCAATCTCTTTTCTAATGAAAAGTCAGTGATAATAATGAAAAACGGTGATTGGTCAGAAGCATTCACTTCATTGTACCAAGTATTTATTTATTCTTGCACAATTCCTACAAAGAGGTTCCTGAATTTCCAAATTTGTTTTACATTAATCAGTAGCACTTCTGGTAAAATGTGCCAGGTATGTCAAAATAACTATTTCATATTTCTTTTCAGGAGAAACATTCTTTCAAAGCTAAAACTAAAAGGATTCACTGCAGAACAGAACACAAGATATGCAAATTGAATAGCTTCTCCTGTAAATACAAAGAGTAAACCTGACAGACACAAAAAAGGAACAAAAAATAAAAAATGGGAAATATATAAACATGTATTCAAATGGCAAACTGCTTAAAGCCTCCAGCACACTGAAGTATTATGGCTTCTGTGCTGCAACTGCCTTCATTAAACCACACCAAAGACTTTCAAATGGGATTTAAATCTGGGGACTGAGAAGGCCACTCCAAAACATTCCAGGATCTATTTCTCAACCAAGCTTTGGTTAACTTGGAGGAGGTACGCTTAGGATCGTTGTCTTGTTGGAAAGTACAATGTTCACCAAGATTTAATTTTTGAATAGAAGGCACCACATTCTTCTTTAAAATGACCAGTCATTTCTGGAAATCCATTATGTCAGTTACATGGTCAAGATTGCTAGTTCCTGCAGCAGAAAAACAACCCCACATCATCAACAAGAAACATCCATGATTGACTGAGGGGATGGTATGTGTCCAAACAGTTCCACTTTAGTTTCACCAGTACATAGAATTGTTTCCCAAACCTATGCAGTCCCATTCAAATTTCTCCTGGTGTATTCTAGTCAACCTTTGATGTTCTTTGTAGTCAAGAGTGGAGTGCAAATTGAAGTGCGGGCATGAAGTCCTTGTTTATTCAGTGCTTGTCTTATACTTGGTACTAAAGCATTTGTTTTTTTTGCAGTAACACAGTTGTTTTTTCTTTGTTGTCCTGACTCAGATGTTAAAGGGTCTTGATGTAATTTTGGGCTTTTCTCTCTCAGCCAGGCAGGTTTGCGGATGTGCCACAAGTTTTAAACTTCCTTATAATGCTCCCAAAGGTGCCTGTTGGAATGTTCGGTTTTAGAAGGGTCTTCTTATACCCAATGCACTTCAGGTGCAATGAAATAATTTCCTCTCTCAGCTTTTGTGAAAGCTTCTTAGTTTTACCCATGATTGCAACTCACCTTCAACACATTTATGGATGGGGTTTATATATGCATCACAGTTGAAGCAAACTAAGGATCATTATTAAATTCCCAAAGGCTTAATTATGTTTTAGTTCCACTTTAGGCTATAAAAACTAGCAGGTGGTTTTAAAAACAGCAACATTATATAGAGGCTGAATCAAATGTGACATGGCTATTATTAATAAAATATCTTGTTACTCATGAATACTACATCATACATTTTTTGTTGTTTTTATGAATAACTCAACTGATAAAGAAGCCATCCAAAGCAAAATCTAGCTCGTTGAAAAAACTTTCATTGGTAAATCCTTATAATCTTTGAGGGGTGTGGACCCGGCCCAGACATAGACAGGCAGACATGTTGTTAATCACCACCACATGTTTATTATATACAATATTTACAAGTTCAAAGTGCAACACAAACCCCAACACAGTCCTGGCCACACAATGCCTTCTCTTCGGGCCGCCTCCACACTCTCTTCTGCCTCATCCTGCTTCCACCCGACTCCAGCCTCGAATGAAGGGAGACGGCCCCTTTTATATGATCCCGGATGAGCTCCAGGTGTTTCCCGGCATTCTCCCCTGGACACGCCCCAGTGTGGCGGAAATGCCGGGTGTCCCTCTTCTTCTTCCCCCCAGCACTTCCTGGTGTGGCGGAAGTGCTGAGGTCCAGGGTCCCCAAGGCATTGGGGCACCCCCTGGCGGTGACCACGGGTCCCTACAGGGTTGGGCTTCCAAGCCCTCTACCCGCGGCCCCCAAAGCAACCAGGATGGCGGCCCCCACGTGATCCCAGTTGGGCGCACGAACACTTCCGGTCCCTGAAGGCGTCCCGGCCGGGTCGTCGCCCCTGGCATCCTTGACAGGGGGTTGAATATTTCTGGTGGCAACTGTCAGTGTAGGCATAAATTAGGAATATCATTATCATACTTCTACACATAATGAAAATATTTTTATTTTATATATTTTTTTTTTATTTTATTTTATATTTTTCAAGTGTAGAAATTTTAATTTTCCTGCAAAAAAAGCTAAGACCTTTAAAAAGCTCACAAACATCATAGCCATGTCCAATTATATAACAAAAAAGGCGTCTTTTATAATTCACTAGCATGAGCAGAATTTGACATTTAGGCCTGGGGGCTTTGTTAGATGAACCATAAAACATAATTGCATTTTTCAAGTCACAACCGTACAGCTACATATTTAAATCATACCCCAAATCACCTATCATAAATCGTTTATAAAAAGAAGTTACAATAAAACCTAAATCTCACAATAACACATTTAAAACTTTAAAATTATGAAGTACACAAGTTCCCTTAATGATTTTTTTGATTGTTTTCATAATATACTTGTTTAAAAATAAGAAGTTAGAAAATGTATGCATACTGTGATATTCAGGTGTTTTAGGATTGTTTAGAAAGACGATCAAGGTGGGATGTCGGTGCTATATTGGCCCCTGATATGTGTGTATGTTTATGAGCTCACTCTATGATGAGCTGGCCCCTTTTTCCAGGAACTGCTCCTTATTTGCCCCTGATGCTTATTGGGTTAGGCTCTGGATGAGCTGGTTTAGAAAATAGATACATTAGTGGAAAGTTGGAGCATTTTTAATTTTATACTCCATCAAAGAGACATTTGTTTATTCAATATTTTGTTACAGTGCTGTGTGTGTGATGCATGGTTGAGACTATCACACTTCTGCTTGTAAAGGCATAAAACGCAGACAGGCACACACATTCGTGACTTTGCGGTAGTGTAAACAGCTGCTTGAGAATCTGTTTTGAAGCCAAGGTACAGATATCTAAAAAGTAAAATAGGAAAAGGTGGGAAATAACCCTGGGTAGGGTGTTAGCCGACCACCCTCAGTGATATTTAATATGAAAAAAACTTTAAGTAGACACTCCTACTGGAGAACCCAACTTCAATATAAAGTCGCACTATAGTCTCTAATGTTGGCCGCAATTTTTACATGTAATAGAATTTCAGTTATTAGCTGAAAGTACTTTTCGATGCACCAATACAAAGATTTTCAGCATAAGTTGAAGCAAGTGGGAAGGCAAACAGTTATGTTTGTTTAGGACAGAATTATTGAAATGCAGTGTGACAGAATTAAGCTGACGACTTTATGGAATTGACAAAAAAGTATGAGCAGGGGTCTTATTACACAAAACTATGATACAGATGTGCCACACAAACACTAGGCAGATACCACAAATAACACAAGTCCATTCTGCACTTGTCAAATTTACTCATAATCAACTCTTCCAAAGCACAGTTAATTCAGATACATTAGCAGGTGATGCTAAAAAGACGCTCCAGAAATAATTATTGCTAGATTATAAAGAAATTCCAATATGATGTGATTGTGCTCCAAAAGACACGTATGTCTATGTGGAGTTTGCACGAGCCTATTTTTATCAGGTTTACATGGAAAGCCCTAATGGACAAGCTTCCTTGTTCTGGCTTGACTCGTGCCAGGTTTAAAAAAAAAGTAAATAAAGAAATGGAAAGACTGAAAGAAATTTTAATAAGAATATACATATAGCATATAAAACAAAATAAACAGAAAATAATGAGACTGGATCTATTAATGTACCATTCTAGCAAAGGTCTCAAACTATAAAAGTTAATGAAAAGAAAAAAGAACAAGAAAATAAAGATGTAAATACGCACATACATAAAATATTGAATAATTAGAATGTGCAAATATGATATAGCCATATAAGTTTACCAGACCACCTAGGCATAAAATAACTAGGAAGTGTTATCATGAACCTTGTGGCGCGTGAAGATAACCGGCTGTTGCTAAATGAATCAAACTGATCCTTAGATTGATCAACAAACCATAAAATGAAAGAATCAATTTTCATGGCTACACATGATGAAAAACAATTTAATCCCAACAGGAGATATAATATTGATTCTGGCTTAAAAGTTTTACCGGTTATCTTTGAGAGATGCTAGTTAAAATGCAATACAAAATATTACAGGGTGGGAAAATTAGAACAAACATCACGGTTACCAAATTAGGTAACGGCAACTCTAAGACTTTTGGTTTTAGTTTCTGATTTAAATACTTCTGATAGAAACAGAACAATGTATCTTTATGCTTCTGTAACTCAAAGGAAACAAATAAAAAATGACAAACTTAGCAAGATAATTAACAATAATTCTTTTTTTTACCTAGATAAATCATAAACATTAGGTATTTACTATATATGACATGAAACTATTCTTTGTCCACAATTAGTTCTCATATAATGTGAAAACAAAAATCACCAGATGGCTTCCTGGAAATGTTCTTTTTTGGTCTCACATGCAATGCTTTTTAATACAACATTACTGAATATGGTACAATACATACCAGAAACAAAACAGAAAATAGTGCCATTATAAGTAAGATGTTAGTAGGTGCCCATTACACAGCAAAATATGAATGTTTATATTTACTCAGTGTAGGTGCGTCTTTTCCAGTTCCCAAAATCGAGCAGTAACTCTTGTTACGAGTCAAACATGTAACAAAATAAATTTATCAGTCCATTAAAGTTTGTTTTAAAAGTCTGGTCAAAATTTAAAAAGGAATAATTTACAAAAAGTTAGAGAAAAGTTATTGCACATGCAGAATAAAAGGCAAAAGGAAAAAAAGTTTCTTCTGTCTTCTCATGTTAAATTTCAGTTACTTTCTATACTTGAAGTTATAATAATTAGAATGTTCCATTTACAATTTAGCTTGTGGGGATTATAACAGAACCTCCAATAGACTATACACTGACATACAGTCAAACATTCTAAGAAAATACTTCAATAATTTAACATAACCTATCTAACAAATGGCTCTTACACTCAGTTTCTTGTTTTTTGCTGTTATATTTCTAATGGAATATACAAAAGTTTGTTATGTTACACTTAACCATGTTCATATTTCGGAATTACTTAAGTGAGCACTCCAAAATACTGAAAGTGGTGAGAAATCAAAAATCATTTTAATCTTCTTTGCATCTGTAATGGGTTTTGCAAGAGGCAAGTGTTGTAATGGTAACATGAATATGGGTTGCAGTGTGCCTTGTTAAGTGGAAAATGCTATCAGTAGAGAAAAATGAAAGTCACACCTGAGATCTCATCAGAAAAGCTGCCTCTTCCTAAATATTTATTTCACTGGCAACTCATGAGCCAAGATTTTTAAGTATTTATTTAGATCTCAAAATTAAAAAAAAAATCTTCCCCAATACTGCAAACTTCCACAACACTCTTAGTAAACATATTTCTAGACATGTTAATTGCGCTAGTCAAGTCTAGGTATAGGTATTTTGGAATTCTGAGTATACTAGAAAGATACAGTGCATTCAGAGAGTATTCAGTCTACATCATTTCTTTCACAGTTTGCTATGTTACAACCTTATGCACAACAGTAGGAAAAAAGGATTTTATCATTTTTCCAAATTAATTAAAAATAAAATAAACAAATAATCACATTGCTTTAAGTACTTGCTGTATTTACTCAACACTTAGTTGAAGAACCTTTGGCAGTGATTACAGTCTGGAATCTCCTAAGGTCTGACGCAACAAGCTTTGCACAACTGGATTTGGGATTTTTCTGCCCTTCTCTGCAGATCCTCTCAGGCAGATCCTCTGACAGGCTGGATGGAAACCATTGGTGACAACTATTTTCAGGTCTCTCCAGAGATATTCGATTGGGTTCAAGTTCAGGTACCAGCTGGGCAGCTCAAGGACATTCGCAGAGTTGGCCCTAAGCCACTCCTATGTTGACTTTGCTTTATGCTTAGGGCAACTGTCCTGTTGGAAGGTGAATCTTCAGTCCAGAGCACTCTGTACTAAGTTTTCATTAATGATATCTCTATACTTTGCTACATTCAGCTTTCCCTAAACACGCTGGATGGAGACCATTAGTGACAACTATTTTCAGGTCTCTCCCGAGATATTCGATTGGGTTCAAGTTCAGGTACCAGCTGGGCAGCTCAAGGACATTCACAGAGTTGGCCCTAAGCCACTCCTATGTTGACTTTGCTTTATGCTTAGGGCAACTGTCCTGTTAGAAGGTGAATCTTGAGTCCAGAGCACTCTGTACTAAGTTTTCATTAATGATATCTCTATACTTTGCTACATTCAGCTTTCCCTAAACACTGTCTAGTCTTCCAGTCCCTGCTACTGGGAAAAAAAACAAAAAAAAAACAACAGCGTGATGCTGCCATATCACCATGCTACACTGTAGGAATGCTATTGAACAGGTGAACAGGTGATGAGTGGTGTCTGGTTTCCTCCAGACATGACACAAATCTTGGTTTCATCAGACCAGGGAATACTGTTTATTGTCTGAGAGTACATTAGGTAGCATTTTGCAAACTCTAAGCGGCTTCTATGTGCCTTTTACTGGGGAGAGGCTTTTGTCTGGCCACTCTGTCATGAAGCCCAGAATAATGGAGTAATGAAGTGATGATTGTACTTTTGGATGTTTCTCCCTTCTCAGCACAGATTGACCACCAGGGTCTTGGTCATGTCTATCACAATGACCCTGGAAATTTCTTCTTACCAAGGAACCTGTCCTCCAGTTGCTCAGTTTGTGTGGGTAGCCAGCTCTATGAAGAGTCAAGGTTGTTCCAATTTTCTTCCATTTAAGAATTATAAGCTATTGTGCTCTTCAATGCTGCAGGATTTTTAATACCCTTTCCCAGATCAGTACCTCACCACAATCCTGTCTCTAAGCTCTGCAGGCAGTTCCTTCAAACTCATGGCTTGGTTTTTGCTGTGATACATGTAATCCACTGTGGGACCATCTATAGACAGGTGCATGCATTCACTAATCATGTGCAAACAATCAAATTAACCCTAGGGAGACTACAAACAAGGTCTAGAAACACCTCAATGAAGATGGATGAACCTGAGCCACATTTCAAGTGTCATAGCAAAGGGTCTGAATACTTATCAGTATTAACAGTTCAGTTTATTATTTTTAATAAATTTGCAAAAATTGCCCAAATCCTGTATTTGCTGTGTTATTCTAGATTATTGCGTGTTGCTTGATGTAGGGAAAAATTGAATGTAAATGATTTTAGCAGAAGGCTGCAACATAGCACAATGTGAAAAAAGTGAAGGGGTTAGAATACTTCCTGAATCCGCTGCAAGTCATTTTCCTTGTTCAGAAGCTAAGGCTTAACCCTACCAACACGTGAAGCACTGAGCAGAATTCTGAAACAAAAACTTGAACGACCAGTTTTATTTAAAAAACATTACTTTATTAAGAAATTGGCTTTCAACAGATGTTACAAATTTGTTGTTCAGCATGCAGTTACTGCAAATTTGAAGATAAAACATTTGCTTTACAAATTCTGGTTTCAGTGTAACATAACATAAATCATGCTCCTGTTGGAAGTCTGTGTGGAGTTTTATTCCTTAACACTATGTTGCTTTTTCTAATCAGTATGCTGGTTCTCCACTCTTGTCCCTACATACATTTCAATTAGGTTAACTGGCAGTTTCAAATTGGCCTTCTAGGAGTGTTGTTCCCAGTGTTTCTAGGACAGACTCCAGATCAACATGACCCTGAATTTGAGTAAGTGGATTTGAGAATGTTATGGTTTCAAAATGCGAATTAATTTTCACTTCGTAAATACAACTATTTCTCTATTACTCTCTAAAATTATATTAAGTAGGAAAATAAAAAGGTCAATAAAGTAAACAGAATTTACTTTACAGATAAAAATTATCTGTGTTCTTTAAATTTTTTACTTAACACCATATAATTAATTGGACAATCTAAACCAACTGCCTATTTCTTCTTAATACACTTTTCTAAGTAGTGCATGGGAATTACATGGTTATGACTGTAATTATCAGCAACCTTCAAAAGAATATAAACATTATGATTTTCTTTACAGTACAGAGTATACTTGGGATTAATGTCATCTTCACTCACTTTATATGAATGATAATATAAAAACTGCCAGTACATAATATTCAGAGTTCTTTTGCATTACAAGTGATGGAGGCTGCAGGCCCATATTCATAATGAGAAATAGGCATGTCTCATCCTTCCATAAATGTCATTTACTGCAATAGGATAAGCTCATGATTTTATTTTTAATCAGCAAGGCAAGGAAACATAATATATAGAAAAAAAGAAAATTAAAAACAGTGTATCTCCTCAAAGAAACATGCATGTTCTTTAGAATGGATGTTACATCTAATGACAAACACTGTAAAGGTTTAGGCTGTGTAAGCAGTAAGATGTTTCACACTGGGTCTGAAGGAAAGGTAAAAATTTGATATTTTTCTATTTTCACATTGAAAAAAATAATGAAGCAAACTGTGTCAATAGAAAAGTAATTATCCTGGGACATGGTCTGCTGGCAAGTAAATTAACTGTAGTAGTAGGTCTTAACATGTATTGGCAAAATCATCAAGGTATTAGGATATTAGTGCCATACAGCTAGTTCAGGTTTGTCCAGACATTAGTTGCAATTGTCCGTAAGAACATGAATAAGGAAATCACGTTTAATATTTTTCCCACTCTCTAGTGAAGTATTAAATACTAAGCCTGATGGAAATTCAATCACATGTAAAAATGTTTGGTTCACTATATCACAACCAAAACGATATTAACTATTAAAATACAAATTAAACTTCCTGAAGCTATAAATGTGATGAATACAGTAGTACACGGGAATTAGAAATGTCCATAACTAAGAAGTACGGAAGAGAGCATTCTGTAATGAAAATATTAAATAAACATTTTACATTGGGGTGGAGGGAGTGGGGTTGGTAATGTAATCCAGTCCTCAAAGGTTTATTTACTGTGTTATAATAATACATCATCTTATATTAAGGTTATAAATGACTTTTATAGGCTCAGAGGGTTAGCTCTATGAATCACATTACTTTGAGCCCCTAGCCTAAAAACTGGAGAGAAACTGTTCCTGGATCTATATGAAAAACACAATGATTAAAACCAGGAGATATGGGACTTTGCTTTTTTACTTTCTGAATATGGAAATTCACAGAATGAAGCTGCAAATTTAATACATAGGTTTACTCATGAATTATTGTATTAAGTCATTTTTTCTATAATTTTGTTCTCAAAATGGAATAGATATAGCTATTTATTATACAGTTCACTTACTTTATGAAGGGTAAATAATGTTACAAAACTCCATTGTCCTTGTGACACAGCACAAAAAAGAAATTAAAAATAAAAACAGATTTAGTGTTTGGAATGCTTTTAATTTTGAAGCACAGAGGCTCATTCAGTACAAACCTGCATTAAGATATACAAACATAAAAAAAGGCTGATGTGGAGGAGACAGAAAATATGTCCATTATCATTCAGCATCAATCATCAAATGCTGTACTATTCCATATACTTAAAATTTAGGTTTCGGGCAAAAATTCTTAACATGTAAACAAAGAATAATGGATCACAGAAAAACGCTTCTATCTGGGGAAACTCTCATTAAACTAAACCAAAGAACAAAAAGGCATCTGTACTGTATTAGTCAGACTGATAGTGAAAAAACTTACATGGAGGTTTATCTTTAAAGTATGTACTGTCACATAATGAACTGCTATCTGCTCTTTATGTCTCACTCCTCTTTATGTCCATGGTGCTTTCAACAATTATTACATTGTGCAAAATTCATGTAGAACCACAATTGTTTTTTTTTTTGTTTTAATTGCAATACTTGCAACAAGATAATGTAAGTACTAAAAAGAAGTAGTTTACACAGCAGTTTTTATGAAAATGCGACAATGGGCCTACAGTTTCATTTAACAACAATAATGTGGAATTAATCATAACATTTGGTGAATAAACTTCGGGGCTGTGGCAAAACTATTATAGTAGCATAAAAGATTTTATTAAATATATCAGTATGATTTCAAAACCTAATTACTGCTTTATGATTAACAACAACAACAACATTTATTTATATAGCACATTTTCATACAAACAGTAGCTCAAAGTGCTTTACATATTAAAGAATAGAAAAATGAAAGACACAATTATAAAACAAAATAAATCAACATTAATTAACATTGAATAAGAGTAAGGTTCAATGGCCAGGGGACAGAAAAGGACAAAAAATTTACCAGGACACGGTTCGCTGTTGAAAATGGGACTTTGCAGTCATATGTGAATAACAAGTTAAAAAAAAAAAAAAATCAGTCATTTCAAGTAGTAATAGCCATTAAAAACACTAGTAATGTCTTGGCTTTATTTTTTAATCGATTTAATGGTATTTTGATATGAGTAATGTATATATAATTAATGGGGCGTTCGGTCATTTTTCTGGAGAAACAGCTATTCAGGTTATTCCTATAAAAAGCTGCCTCTTGAACCTTTCATTTTTTAAGGAGCTCCTGTTTGGCATGTCATCATAAGTGTTCAAAGTTCATATTCAACAACAGAGTTTTGCAGAAACAGAAGGCATGAGAAGCTGACAATATAAGCTCTAGTGTTTACATCAGACCCAATTACTTACCAGCAGACCATGTTCTCTGATAATTGCTTTTGTATTGAGCCTGTTTGCCCTAGTAACCCTAGCACTTTTGTCAATCTACAGTTCATGAGAATTCAAGAACACGTGTACGTACCAACTAATACATTTAAATTTTTTTAGGACATAGATCAACATGCAAATGATCTGACATTGACATTTTGCATTTTATTTATTTAGCTCCCTTAAAACTCAACAAAACAAATTCTCATCATACACAACTGTGCATATTAGAGTAAGAATGATTATCCTGGAGAAACAAGACAACTTATTTAAATGAAAAAAATAATGGAAACATTTAAATTAGACTCCCTCTTTGTTTGATATATGCTATTGAAAAAGGCTCAACACACTGGCTCATGAAAAAATACAGACTTAAAGGGAATGACTGAATAGAATCCTAATGACAAAGTACTATTCTCTAATAAAAAAGAAAACAAGATATTTTAAAGTACAAACGGAATGTTCAAAGACACAATATTTTTTGAACATTTGTTGTTAAATGGATACACATTTAGCTTAACCACTGAAATGTTCAGGCAGCAATCTGAAATGATTTACAGATTGACTAAGCTTAGCAATATGCAAAAAAGAAGATAAATCTAGTCAGTCAGTCATTTTCTAACCAGCTCTGTCCTGAATAAGGTTGCGGGGTCTGGTGAAGCCTATCCCAGGCTGTCCTATATAATTATGTTCACTATATTTATATATATCATCACCATTACCTATCAGCCAGACTCATAAATCCTCACAATTGTGATGTAGCACAGGCACAGGATGAATAAAGCCAAGAGTAAACATGCAATATTGGGAGAGATAACAAGTTAGTCTTAGTGGGGCTACAGAGTGAAAAACCACCAGACAGCAGTATGACCACAAAATGGATGCCCTAGAAACACTCTTTATATTTTGCTGAACTGGGACAAAAAACACATGTATACGAATGAACAGAGTGAAGAGCAAGTTTTTGATAAGAAATGCTGGCCTGTTTTATTAATCCATTTATTCAATCTAAATGTGACAGTAACATAAATTCCTTTAACAAAGAATGAGTGATACCACTCTGCTCATCATTAATTTCCCCTTTTGAAGAAATTAAGATAAAAAAAATTACCTAGTATCTAGTGACTTTAAAATTCGTCTGTCACCGTTTCCTAAAGGACCAAAATTCAATATGTTCTGCATTCCTGAGTTTAGATAATGAATAATAATAGTGAAGACATGAAAAATATGAAATACCACATATGGAATAATGCAGTGACCAAAGTATTAAAGAAATCAATTTGTTCATTCAGTTTCTTCAAGGCAACACCTTGTCTGACGATTACATTGTACACTCTTGCATTCTCTCAACCTGCTCCATGAGATGGACACCTTTGATGCTTTCCCAGCATCCCTGAAGAAGTTCTTACATATGCTGAGCACTTACTGTCTGCTTATCTTTCAGTGTGCGGCACCACTCTTCCCAAATCTCTTTTGAGTCTGGTGACTGTGGAGGCCAGATAATCTGCAGCAACACTTCACCACTGTTGTTCTTTGTAAAAAAAGCTCATACATAATCTGAAGGTGCATTTTCAGTTGTTGTCCTGCTGAAAACCTAATGGTGGCCCAACTAGACACAAGCTGGATGGGGTGACTTGTCATCGCTTAAGGCTTGGGTAGCCATGCTTAATCTATACTAATAAAAGGCAAAGCCCTCACTCACTCACTCACTGACTGACTCACTCACTCACTGACTCATCACTAATTCTCCAACTTCCCGTGTGGGTGGAAGGCTGAAATTTGGCAGGTTCATTCCTTACAGCTTCCTTACAAAAGTTGGGCAGGTTTTATATCGAAATTCTACGCGTAATGGTCATAACTGGAAGCAGTTTTCTCCATTTACTGTAATGGAGATGAGCTTCAACGCCGTGGGGGGAGTTTCGTGTGACATCATCACGCCTCCCACGTAATCACGCAGTACATAGAAAACCAGGAAGACCTCAAAAAGCGCTGAAGAAAACATGCATTATATAATTGAGAAGGCAGCGAAACAATAAGAAGCGGGCGAAAGTGACATATACAACCATATTCATGAGTTCTGCTACTTCGGAAACAAAGCACGATGTAAACCTACACTTTAAGTTCGTAGACAGGCTGCCGCTGGCGTTTGTAATTTAGTGCCTGCCCATATAAGGCCGTCCGTCAGCGGCAATCCAATAGCAAACTGCCACGGGTAAATATTCACGGGTGAAGGACTGTGCTTATGGAGAGGAAGATGAGATGGTCAGGGTGGTGTTTGACACAAACTCAGCGAAACTGCGAGAGAAAGTTTTAAGTGCCAGGACTAAGGTAACATTAAATACAGCCATGGACATAGCACGAGATGGCACCAGCACAGCTGGGAACCTTCGATGCATGTACACCGAGTGGCTCACGTGAACTGACGCAGTGCACAGATAAAGAGCAACAGTTCCAAAGAGCTGAACAAAACCGAATTACACAATTGAAAAGGCAGCAAAAAATATGAAGCGTCTCATACTTACAAGCATATTCATAAATCCAACTACTGCGGAAACAAAGTACACGTTGGAAAAAGTCAATGTCCCGCTAAAGGAAGACAGTGTAAAAAAAACCCGTGCATGCAGTGTGTCAGGTCTCAGATAAAGAAGAAGACGAGCTGTTTATTGATGCAGTAAGAAACGAATCGATGAATGAAACCTGTCATCTTTACAACGATTGACAAACACGGAATGTAACTTGAACACAACACATCCTACAAATACGAACCTGATTGAAAGAAATAATGATAATCAAATCCTTGATGACAGCAACACTCAGTAACACTCACAAAACAAATACGTATATTGACAGTCATGTTACGTTATTTTTAAAATGTTCCCTTTTCTTTTTCATAGCTTTTTTAACACACTACTTCTCCGCTGCGATACGCGGGTATATATATGTATATATATATATCCCGCTCTACATACTCGAATAATAGATACTTTATTTGCCATCAATGATTGTTTTGGTAAAGCCATACTCAGTGTATTCATTAGATGAACGGTAAAAAAGTAAGAGCGAGGGAAGGATGACTTATTGAGGCATGCAGGCTGTAGTGCTTGCGTCAACTCTATCTGAATTGCGTGATCACATTTGAAAAAATATATCTTTTCAAGTTCTATTCAGTCCATATGTGTCAAACTCAAGGGCAGCGGCCACATCCGCCCAGTGTAATTATATCCGCCCGAGATCATTTTATATACTGTATTATTGTTATTAAAGCCCGGGTATATGAAGCGCTGGTAACACAATAAACTACAGATCCCATAATGCAGTGCACCTTGCCTCACTTTCCCTGTTGCCAAGTAATGTTAAACCAAGTCGTCACTACGGTGTTCCCAAATACGCACTTTGCTGATAAACTGAGCGCACTGCGCACCGAGTTTGCACGGAGCTTTGGTGACTTTGAAGAACAAAAAAAGTCCGTCTACATGCGGCTCGAACCTTGTGCATGTTTGGTAGCACATATCTGTGTGAGAAGCTCTTCTCAGTGATAAAGACTAACAAAACAGCACACAGGAGTCGCCTCACTGATGAGCACCTGCAATCCATCCTGAGAATCTCCACAACACAGAACCTCACACCAAACAGAAACGAACCTGTGGCCAAAAAAAGATGCCAGGCGTCCAGCTCTAAAATGACATATGAGCAAAGAAAACTGAATGATTTGATTTGTTATTGCTGAAAGGAACACATTTCATTTATATTTCTAGGTTTTGTTATGCAGCATGTTCATATTTGAATTTGTATCATTTTGACAGGATATATTTTTATGGAGAGCAAAATCTTTTGGGATATTTAAAATCTAAGTTTATTTTTTATATAAAATTACATAAGAGTAAAGAAATGTGAATGTTTGTTCTTTTAATGTTTACTTTATTTCTAACTTGTATAATTTAGACAGGATAAATTTTTATGGAGAGCAAAATATTATAAGTTGTTTAAGGTTTGAGTTGATTTATTCACGAATAATATTCCTGTCTGTTTTTACCATTCCTACCAAAGATATTTCTGTTGACTAAATAAAAATTCCGTCTATTTAAAATTTAAATAGAACTTGAACAAATACGATAGTTCATAATGTCCACGCAGACTTGCACGTAAGAGCGGGAGTTATCCGTTTTAACAAGCAGCGTATTGCACTGATACGAAATAGCTGTGTGTGTATATATGTAGATATGTATGTATATGTATATATATGTTTATATATGTGTGTGTGTATATGTATGTGTATATGTATATGTATATATATATGTTTATGTGTGTGTGTGTAAATATATATATATATATATATATATATATATATATATATACAGTCATGTGAAAACATTAGGACACCCTTTGAAAGCATGTGGTTTTTGTAACATTTTTAATAAATGGTTATTTCATCTCCGTTTCAACAATACAGAGAGATTAAAGTAATCCAACTAAACAAAGAAAACTGAAGAAAAGTCTTTTCAAGATCTTCTGTAAATGTCATTCTACAAAAATGCCTATTCTAACTGAGGAAAAGATAGGACACCCTCACATGTATTCCCTCTTAAATTGGCTCAGATCTCACACAGGTATATCACACCAGGTGCACATAATTAGTAGATCGTTACTCTGCATGTTGAATGAGGCTTGCCCTATTTAAACCTCAGACATTTAGTTTGGTGTGCTCCTGACTGTTGAAGTGAGAGTGAGCACCATGGTGAGAACAAAAGAGCTGTCAGAGGACTTCAGAAAAGATTGTAGCAGCCTATGAGTCTGGGAAGGGATTTAAAAAGATCTCAAAGATTTTGAAATCAGCCATTCCACTGTCCGGAAGATAGTCTACAAGTGGAGGGCTTTCAAAACAACTGCCAACATGCCCAGGACTGGTCGCCCCAGCAAGTTCACCCCAAGAGCAGACCGCAAGATGCTAAAAGAGGTCTCCAAAACCCTAAAGTGTCATCTCGAGAACTACAGCAGGCTCTGGCTACTGTTGATGTAGAAGTACATGCCTCTACAATCAGAAAGAGACTGTACAAGTTTAACTTGCATGGGAGGTGTGCAAGGAGGAAACCTTTGCTTTCCAAGAGAAACATCGAGGCCAGACTGACATTTGCCAGAGATAAAGTTGACAAAGACCAGGACTTCTGGAATAATGTTCTTTGGACAGATGAGTCCAAAATTGAATTATTTGGACACAACAGCAGAGGACATGTTTGGCGTAAACCAAACACAGCATTCCAAGAAAAGAACCTCATACCAACTGTGAAGCATGGAGGTGGAAGTGTCATGGTTTGGGGCTGCTTTGCTGCAGCAGGACCTGGTCAGCTCACCATCATAGAATCCACGATGAATTCTACTGTGTATCAGAAGGTGCTTGAAGAACATGTGAGACCATCAGTTAGAAAATTAAAGCTGAAGCGGAACTGGACCATGCAACATGACAATGACCCAAAACATACTAGTAAATCAACCAAAGATTGGCTGAAAAAGAAGAAATGGAGAGTCCTGGAATGGCCAAGTCAAAGTCCAGATTTGAATCCCATTGAGATGCTGTGGGGTGACTTGAAAAGGGCTGTATGCGTGCAAGAAACCCCTCAAACATCTCACAGCTGAAAAAGTTCTGCATTGAGGAGTGGGGTAAAATTTCCTCAGACCGATGTCGAAGACTGGTAGATGGCTACAAGAACCGTCTCACTGCAGTTATTTCAGCCAAAGGAGGTAACACTCGCTATTAGGGGCAAGGGTGTCCTATCTTTTCCTCAGTTAGAATAGGCATTTTTGTAGAATGACATTTACAGAAGATCTTGAAAAGACTTTTCCTCAGTTTTCTTTGTTTAGTTGGATTACTTTAATCTCTCTGTATTGTTGAAACGGAGATGAAATAACCATTTATTAAAAATGTTACAAAAAACCACATGCTTTCAAAGGGTGTCCTAATGTTTTCACATGACTGTATATATATGACAACAACACTCATCACTCACAACAGTGACAAAACAATTACATTGACAATCATGTTACGTTATTTTCAAAATGTTTCCTTTTCTTTTCATTGCTTCTTTAACACACTACTTCTCCGCTGCGAAGCGCGGGTATTTTGCTAGTTTTTAAATAAATCGTCTCCAGTGTCATCAGAAAAACATCCTCAACTATCACACATCATTTCCATACTTATGTATGGCAACCACACATGCAGACATTATCAATTTGCCTTTTCTACTTCTTACCAAGAGACAACAGCTGGAAGCAAAATCTCAGATTTGAATAAATCAAACCAAAGGGAAGATGCCCACTGTCTGATATCCACGGCCTATGTTTCTTGTTCCAAGCAAGTATATTTTTCTAATTTGTTTGGTTCAGCACTGGCTTCTTTGCACCAGTTCTACTATCAATACCAGATTTACGCAGTCACCGCTAAACAGTTGATGCTGAGATGTGTCTGCTGCTTTAACAATGTGGTGCAGCACTTACTTGGACTGCAATCTGAGGTGCACTTACCTGGTGATTTCTGAGGCTGATCATCATAGCATTTAAGTTTTTGCCTGAAGAAATGTTCTAGATTGACTGACCTTCATTTCTTAAAGTAATGTTGCTTCTCTTTGCTAAGGTGAGCTGTTCTTGGCATATAATGGACTACTACAACCAGAAAAAAATAGCCTTCTCTGAAATAGGGCTATTTGCACCTATGCTGTCTTGATACAATATGAATTATTAAATCTAATTAGCTGGAAGCCATTAACATGGCAACAAACTCCACAACTCCTTTTAAAAAAGCATACACAGTGATTATTATTAATATTGATCATAGAGACAGAGACCCGGTGCAGTGTGGAATAAAAAAAGACAGGAGGGGGAATGATCATTTGTGTGAATTAGGAATGGTGTAAAACAGCATATTACACTTAAAAACTACAGTTTATAATTCAGATATTGAAATTCTGGCTGTCGGAATTCGTCCATGTTATTTGCCCAGGTAGATAAATAACATCATCCTTATGTTTATATTCCTCCCTCCGCAAATGGGGACCTAGCAACAGAAACGATTCATTCTGTCACCAACACTTTAATGATGCCTCACTCCGACCCTGCAGTTATAATATGTGGTGACGTCAACCATGTGTCTTTGGAACAAATGATGACTAATTTCTATCAGTTTGTGACTTGTTCTATTCAAGGCAATAATAAGCTGAACCTGCTGTATTCAAATGTTAAAGATGCCTTTTAATGTAATCATGCTTGTTCCTTCAGGCAAATCTGACTACTACCTGATTCATCTTATTTCCTGCTATAAGCCTATGAGACAGTAAACTGTTACCACCAGAATAGTGAGGAAGTGGAGCCGGGAGGCTGAAATGGACACACGTGAACTGTATGTATTCTAAATGATGATATATTAATTGACACTCTACAATTCCAGGCACCTCAAACCCAGATAAACGGACTGTAGCTCTGAGAATCTTCTTTGCGACTTGAGCTGTGTCGGTGGGGGGATGGGATAGCAGGCTGATTGCGCTGATAGACACATTTGCAAAACCAAAGACATTGATGGAGAGGTGCGAAGGAATTTAAGGTGGCCCGGGATTATGAGTTTTTTCATAGACTTCAGGGATTCTATTGCTTTAATGATGGTAATAACCCACCGTACTGGGGGTTGGTGCTGTATGCTAATAATGTCTTCTCTTCGCCTCACTTTGCAGAATGGAAAATTGACAGCCACTCCAACTCCAATGTCCACAGAGGTGTGAAGAAACGCAAACTCCTCATGGACACCAAAAAACTGAATCCTTGAGCCAGCAGCACTAATTTATATGGTGACCATGTCAAACTATATTGCATCTTTAGTAAGATTTTGTAACCACTATTAATAGAGTGAAAACAAATACAGTAAATGTTTTTAGAACAAATATTTTAGAAATTTACGATGATGTGCAAGTTATCCCATCATTAATAATGATAGCTGTAAATGTGTTCAGATTAGCATATCAGATTGCAAATTATGTACAACGTTAAAATTTGTCTTCATTCTGAAAGTGTTTAAAATTTGAGCACTCGAGAAATATATAAATGTATACTAATGCTTAAGACATATATAAAAATACATTCAGTAGCACCTTATTGATAAATAAATATACAGTATAGGTTAATGTGGAATTTTCTCTTACAAGTGCACGTTTTAAATTCCTTTTAGTGTATTATCAATGAATCCACAATCACCTGCTATAATCTGTCTTCCATGAAAAAGAACAGCTAGAAGAAGTTCAAGTTTAATGGAAATACAAAGCTTCATGCTAGACAAGCAGAAAGACAAGTAGAAAGATGAGAGCTACCACCCTTGCTATTATATACAACAGTGAAATCTAAAAATGCAAATCGGTAGTAGCAATGGATGGTGTGTACAAAGGACATGGGCTTAATAAGTGCAAACTTACTGGGAATGTCTTGCTCATGCAGAAAAACTGCCAGCTATGGCAAAATGGGTTACTCACACATTTTGGAGCCAGGTACGCACATGTTGATCCATTCAGTGTAGCATACATGTAGCCCTGGACATATAAAGGCATCATAGACCCACCGTAGACCCCAGACAGATCTCTCTGAATTTTTTTTTTTTTTAATCCGTAAGGTAGCTAATAGGTACAACTAGACAGCCAGTGTCAAGAAATGGGTAACATATTTATAATAGCGGATAAGTAAATCCACGGGAATGGAATACAAGGATATCAACAACTCTAATTTGTCTCCTTCAACCAGCTCCAGAGCTAGGAGTGTGATTTTACTCCTAAACTTAAGATTCTTTTTATTTCATCCAACTATAAAACTACTAGTCTGTCTACTGCAGGCATATTTGTCAGTGTTTCTATAGCCAATACTTAGGCTTAACTAAATGAATAAAGCCACTGATGACCAGGATAAGGTATGCTAATTTCCACACAACTGCAGGAGATACACTGCTTTCTAGAAGATTTCTTATAATTTAATTTCATGAAAATATGCTTAACAAACACAGAGTTGTATACTGCAATACAAGAAGCAGGAAAATTATTCTAAGTGATATCTATATGGAATAAAACAATATCTAAAAACACTTCATGACAAGATGCTTGCTTTTTTTAGATAGATTAACACTAGAATTACCAGAGCCTACGAAAAAACTCATAATTCCGTCCCACCTTAAATCGCTTCTTAAATCCCTTCACACCTCTCCCAGCCCTTTGTCTTCTAAATGTGGTGATAAAGAGAAGCTAGGAGCAGCCGGCTATTCCATCCCCCCACCAATTTAGAACGTGCACGAACTTCTCCCAGCTCGTGCCTTGATTGAGTATCTGGGAGTGAAGTGAAGTTTTAGAATGGAAATAATAGATCGTTATTTGGAACACACACATTTCATGTCTATTCCGTTTCTACAGTAATCTGTGTAAACACATTGTTAAAACAGAAACGTTTTTTATATTCTAGTAGTAGATGACAAAATGTAGGCATAAACTATATAATGTATGAAGCCTGAAGTCCAAATAGCAAAGAAACATTTTCATTAAAGGTTCAAATATAACCAGCCGTGTCAGATGGGGTTGTATGGATTGATTCTGAACGCGACTGAGAGAATGAAAAGTGAATTAAAAAAAAAAAAAAAAACAAGGATCATAAATTGCACCGGCTGTTACAGACTGAAATCAAATGTATGCTTTTATTCTAAAATAGTAAGACTAAGAGCAGTTTACTTCTCAAAACGGAGTGGCGCAGGATCGAACTCGTGACCTTTTGATTCCAAGGCGAGAACTGATTCCATTGCACCACGGAGGCAGTTATAATAAACTGCTGTCAATGTTGCATGTTAAAGCGTATTTTTGTTTCTGCAGTTATATTTTTGAATAAAAGCGCAATTGTTGTGTTATTCTTGTGAAAATGCTTTGCTATTTGGACTTCAGGCTTCATACATTATATAGTTTATGCCTACATTTTGTCATCTACTACTAGAATATAAAAAACGTTTCTGTTTTAACAATGTGTTTACACAGATTACTGTAGAAACGGAACAGACATGAAATGCGTGTGTTTCCAAATAACGATCTATTATTTCCACTCTAAAACTCCACTTCACTCCCAGATACTCAATCAAGGCATGAGCTGAGAGAAGTTCGTGCACGTTCTAAATTGGTGGGGGGATGGAATAGCCAGCTGCTCCTAGCTTCTCTTTATCAGCACATTTAGAAGACAAAGGACGCTGGCGGAGAGGTGTGAAGGGATTTAAGAAGCAATTTAAGGTGGGACGGAATTACGAGTTTTTTCGTAGGTTCTGGTAATTCTAGTGTTAAAGTAGTCTAACATAGGAATGGCCCTAGCCCTCACCCTGTGATCCAACAGGTCCCAGACGTGCTCAATTCCTTCGACGATAAATACGAATCCGTCCATCACCCCTGGTGTGACAAAACCGTGACTCATCAGTGAAGAGCACTTTTTGCCACTCCTGTCTGGTCCAGCGAAGGTGGGTTTGTGCCCATAGGCGGTGTTGTTGCTGGTGATGTCTGGTAAGGACCTGCCTTACAACAGGCGTACAAGCCCTCAGTCCAGCCTCTCTCAGCCTATTGCGGACAGTCTGAGCACTGATGGAGGGATTCTGTGTTCCTGGTGTGACTCGGGCAGTTGTTGTGGCCATCCTGTACCTGTCACGCAGGTGTGATATTCGGATGTACCGATCCTGTGCAGGTGTTGTTAAACGTGGTCTTCCACTGCGAGAATGATCAGCTGTCCTTCCTGTCTCCCTGTAGCGCTGTCTTAGGCGTCTCACAGTGCGGACATGGCAATTTATTGCCCTAGCCACATCAGCAGTCCTCATGCCTCCCTGCAGCATGCCTAATGCACGTTCACGCAGATGAGCAGGGACCCTGGGCATCTTTCTTTGGGTGTTTTTCACAGTCGGTAGACAAGTCTCTTTAGTGTCCTGCGTTTTTAGAACTGTGACCTTAAATGCCTACTTTCTGTAAGCTGTTAAGGTCTTAACGACCATTCCACAGGTGCATGTTAATTAATTGATTATGGTTAATTGAACATGCATGGAAAACATTGTTTAAACCCTTTACAATGAAGATCTGTAAAGTTATTTGGAGTTTTAAAACATTATTGTTGAAATACACAGTCCTGAAAAAGGGACGTTTCTTTTTTTGCTGAGTATATAATTAACAATATAACATAAATGTATTAGGGAGTCCATAAATAGCAGATGCAGTACAAGAAAGGACAGAGCTAATGTTAATTTTACAATAGTAAAGATGCATGAACAAAATTTATGGACAAGATTATACAAGTTTCCAAAGTTAAAAGTACAATATGAGACATTTGCTTTGCCTTTTCCTATATAAGTCCACTCTCAACGTTTCACCACAAAAACTGTCATTTGTTACATCAAGAGAGTCAAATAAACTACTGTACTTGTGAAAACATAAAAAATGCAGATAATTAGATCAATTAATATAGTTATACTTACTACTTTCTTTTTTGTCTTCTATACATTCCTTAATGGATTCTGTAAGACCGAGACTTGCAGCAGTTGGTAAGGGACCCAGCAATGAAGTGAGGGATGGAGTTTTTGAGGCTGGCTGACACTGCCCATCAACACTTTCAGGGTTTTTCTGCTGCATTTTATCATACAAATCCTTGCTAAGATGGTTAGATGCCACTGTGAGTTCTTCATCTTCTGCTTCTGATTCACCATGAATTCCAGAGGTCAAAGAGCTGCTATCATCCAATGAGTCTGAAACAGAATTGGTTTATATTTACCAGTTCTTACATTAAATAAAAAAAAGAAATTTATTAAAGTTCACTATAGCAAATGGCAATTGAAACAAAGCATATCCTTGATAGAAACAGAACAAAAATGAGCATTTAATACCTATAACAAGTAAGCCTTTTACTTTGGTAGAAGAAACCAAAAAATAGAGACTATTCAATGAAAAGTGAGAAAAATACCATTAGAGAGAAAACAAGAAAGTAACAGATGGAACATGAAAAAAAGCAAGGAAATGTATTCAGTAGAGATATTTTATAGGATATCTCTGTACATATTTGTTTAATTACATTTCTTTATATGTAAAAGGCAAGGAAAAATACATCAGACAATTTGTAAACAGAAACATTAGCATTTCATCCACACCTTTCAGTATAATAAGCTATAGATTCACAAGGTGGTGTGGTGACTTGGTCTGTAGTCACCTTAGCCCTGCATATGGCTCAGACTCCCTTTTAAGCAGGTATTAAAGATTTTCTTAATCTGGGTACAGTAAACTTAAAGAAACAGACATTCATAGAATTCCCCACACTGAAGAATATTTTTTGCTACTATGTTTTGTTCAGGTTCTGTACCTTTTCAAAGACAAGAATCCCAGGGAAGCTTGTTGACTTTGATTATTTTTGCGATGTTCACATTGACACTATGAATAAGTTTTTAATTTTTTATCTTTCATCTCCCTCAGTTTACACAATTATTAATGACAGAAGTTAAATAAATAATGAAAAAATGTTTTTGGTAAAAAGAATGCACAAATAATGACAGGGCATGGGAAGTACACAGTTCTATTATGAGGCAGTTTATTAATAAAGAAAAAGGTGATAGTTCGATACATACCATCCTTTAATAATGAGGCATACATCCCTTTGACCTTTGGGCGACTGTTCTCCAATTCAGTCTCAATTTCATCCTGGTAACTTGCAATTTCATCTGTAATTAAGATAAGAAGAAAACCTGATTCATTATTATATGCAGTATTTGGCATTCTGCTGCAATGCATGTAAATGTTTTTTATATATCATAACCAGAGTGTTATTTGCAGTTACCTGGCTTTGCTAAAGTATTTAGGACCCAATACAGGTCTTCAGTTTGTTTTCTCAGACCATTCATGTTCTAATTCACTTATCCACAGACTACATCAGTGTTACTAGACACAAGCCAGGAAGCAGCCGTAAATAGGCACCAGTCCAATAAGAATGAATTAGGATTTGCACATCATATTGAATCAATTGAAAAGGCTAAAACAATAAATAATTGTCACAAAATGAAAGTCATCAATGGAATCACCCGCTTAAAAGTATTGTGTACGTTTAAATCCATTTTTTCAATATAAGGTCCAAAATTACTGTGCTCACGCTTTCAAAGGAAAGTTTAGCTCTGTGATAACTATGCACAACTTAAAAGTAAAATTACTAATCTAATGTGAAAAAAGGGAAGAGGGCTGAATACTTTAAGGCACTCTATGTATACAGAAATGTGTGAGGGGAAATAACTGTACATCATAAACACTAAATATTAATGTGCTCATAAGCTGCCAATAAAATGAATTCACATCCTTGGCAATTTTCACGTTACTGGTATAAAATCACAGTGGGATTATTTAATCTTTTTTGACACTGATTAACAGAAAAAGATTCTTTAATATCAAAGTGAAGTCATATCTATACAAAGTTGTCAAAAATAAAAAAAATATTAATATATAAGTAGGAATCCTGTTTAATAAGTCACATCTAAAATCATCACTAGCCAACTGTTTGCAGAAATCACAGACTTAGTTCAATGGAGATAAACTTACTGTAGTGAAAGGGCTTCAAATGATTGTAGGATATTGTAAATGCACTTTAACCTGGAAGGTCCGACTTATGGCGAGTCAGTATGGTGGCCTAACCTACACAATGATGACAAAAGAACACTCCAGGCAACACTGTGAATAGGGGATTGAAAAGCACAAGTCACTGAATATCCCTTGGAGTCCAGTTAAATCAGTTACGGAGAAATGGAAAGAGTATGGCTGTAAATTTGCTTACAGCAGGCTATCTACAATGTGACCGTGCAGGAAAAGGACTAGTGAAGAAGGCAATTAAGAGACAAATGAGAATTCAGAATGATTTACAAGCTGCAGGTTGAGACTGGGGAGACTACGCATACAACAAGTGCTGCCCCTACACTTTACCAGTTGCAGCTTCATGGAAGTGTGGCAAAGAGAAAGCAGCTGTTTAAAAAAATATATATATATATTCACATGACATGAAGAGACCATAATTGAGCTTTATGGCTATATAGACTACATTTAAAAAAAAAAAAAAAAAAAAACCTTCATACCCACAGTGAAACGTAGTGGTGGCAGCATCATACTGTGGGGATGCCCGCCTGCACCAGGCCCTGGAAGGCTTGTGAAGACAGAGGGTAAAATGAAAGCAGCCAAATACAGGGAAATCCTAGTGCAAACCTAATGTAGTGAGCAAGAAATCTGCGCCGTGACAGAAGATGTGTTTTCTAGCAAGACAGCAACCACAAGCATAAAGCTAAAGCTATATAAAAATGGCTTAAAAACAACAATACCAATGTCTTGGAGAGACTGAGTTAGAGTCCAAATCTCAATCCAAATGGAAATTTGTGGCTGGACCAGAAAAAAGGCTGTCCATTCACAATCTCCATTTAACCTGAGAGCTTGAGAATTTTTTCAAAAAAAGACTGGAACAAATTGCAGTTTCCAGTTGTGTAAAGTTGATAGAGACAAGTGCACACAGACTCAAGGCTGTCATGGCTGCCAAAGGTGCATCTATTAAATACGGATTTTGAAGGGTGTGATATCTTATGCAAACAATTATTTTATGTTTTGCAGAGTTTTTACTTTGATATTAAAGAACTGATCAATGTAAAAAAAAGTCATATTAAATCCACAGTGATTCAGTGTTGCATACAATGATAATAAGATGGGAAAACATCCAAAGGGATGAATACCTTTCGTAGGAACTCACACATATTGTATGTTAATATACATTTCTTTACTCTCAATCACAATACCTTCAACATCCTGGATCTTCTTGGTTAATTCCTGCTCGAGCTTAAAACAAAAAACAAAAGAAACACTTCATTAAATACATAATGGTGCCTACATTATACAAATTTTAAGTAATGGAAGAAAATGAATCAAATATTAGCATTGCTGAACAATTTCATTTGTTTTTATCTTTTTCCAATTTGAACTTACTAAATGCATATCCACTTAATTGCTAAGTATTCGCTATAAATCAAGTACAACTAAAAAGAAAATAATAAAAACATAAAACATAATGCTGAAACCTAAAGGGAGAATCCATGCATATGTATTTAGTGTGTTTGAGTGCATAAATATGCATATGCCAAAAAGCGGATGTGACTAACATATGTGCAGATTCAAAACGGATTTCATCTTTCAGAGCGGGTTGGGGGTGGGGGATACTTTAAAATGCAAGTCCTCTGAGAAGCTTAGAGTGCCACAAAGCAAAGGCACACAAGCGGTAATCCGGGGTGGAGAGGGGAAGCCCCTGCAAAGCAGAGGAAACAACACATGATCAACATCAAGGGAACCCTCTGATGCACTGAGTGTTGGTAAACAATGAAATAGTCAACAAACTTTATCCCGCGTGGAGTGATAATATAACACCTGCATGGTAGTTCAAAACTGCTGCACGGTACCAATAAAACTTCAGATGTGTTAAAGGATTTTTTTTTTTGCACATATAAATGTATGCACATTATGTTCTAAGAGTTATATTTGGATAAAACTGTAGTGTTATTCGAAAATAAATTTAATGTGTTTTAAACTTTGATTAATTAAGTGTTTAAAGTAGTAATCAATCAACTCATCAATTATCAAAATAGTTGTTTGTTGCAACCTTAATTAAACCATGAAATTTATCACATTCATTTACTTTTCTAACATAAAGAGTAATATTGTATTAACAAAGATTATAAAGCACATTCCAATCTTAATCAGTTTGTGTTAATTTACTTGGTGAATAAAAAGTAATATTCTTTTTACCTGCTGAATTTTAATTTTCCTCAGTCCTGCTGTGAAAGATGGTGGATCACATTCTTCCTCCAAGTCGACTTTCATAAACTGCTCTACTGTTAACTGACTTGTTGGAGTATCTTCAAATTCATTAAGCCTGGTCATATTTCAGATGGAATTGTAATGGAAAAAACCAACACAAATACAGTGAAGAATGAGGAGATCAGCAGAGGTCAAGATTCTTTAATGATATGGTCTTGGTTCAGTTGCTCAGTTAAAGTTAAAATTAAACAAAGACATATCAGCATCAGTCGCTGTTTCAAATTTATGCTGAAAATGGGTAATACGCATTCAAATTAAAAGCTAAAAAACGCACACATCGATAACTGGAAATTATAAATAAAAAAATAATAATTACATTGAAGTAAATAGGGAAATACATTTTAAAATATCTACACTTCAAAGTAAAACATTAGAACATTCCAAAAACTGTGATGAGAACAGGGCATTCACCCCATCAGACATGGCAATCCTTTTCACCTAGATTGTGCAAAATAACATCAACTCACGATTTGAAGGTCATTAAAGTCCTGCTCTTCACCACACTACTTGGTAGTTTATTTCATGTCTTTATAGTTATTCACATGAGAAAAAAATAAAATTCGAACACTTGTGTGAAATCCGACTTCAACAAGCTACCAACCATGTCTATGTGTTCTTATTGCAGAATTTATTTTAAAGTCACACTTGGTATCCACTATACTAATTCTATTCATAATTTAAAACGCTCTAATATTGCCACTACTTAATTTCCATTTACATAAACTGAAAATGTTCAACTCATTCAGTCCTAATTGCTCATACCTTGCATTCACAAAATTAGCATTTTTTTCTTTATTGGACTTAACCCTAGCACTGTGTAGTACAAAGTGAGCATGGCTCATTCTGCTAGAATTTTAGTGGCACAAAAGGCCTGTTAAAAACATCAGAATTAACAAGTAAGCAGAAATCCAGCTTCACCCCCAATTAGCATTCCCAAAAATTGCCTTAACTATAGCTCTTACAATACCAGGACCAGCCAATACTTTGCCTGATAATAAAGGTGTAAATTAGAGGTGAACTGACATCTTTGCAGAGGCCTCTTTAGACCAGAATGTGTCAAATGGAGTTCGAACAAACAACTATAATTCAACCAGTGACTTTGATGGACAAAATAACACACCGACGAGCTGGCACTATAACTGAAAGGGACTTTAATCCAATCACCAGAGGTTACACATACATTTAAAACAGCTGCATTCATCTCTGAACTCTCTACTTGAACTCTTGCACTCTATGAAACCCACTCCTCTCTGAAACTTAAAAGCAGGTTAGCTGCTCCCTCTTTGGGAAGTTGAAAGCAGAGATCCATTCTGCTAAGTCTGAGAAGACTGATAATCAGCCATTATTACTTCAAGAAGGGATCCTCAGCATCTATACTTTTATGCCAGAAAAATCAATGCTTTTACCTTGAAGTTGCAGAGTACACCGCAGAGAGCTTAACACTGAATCGAGAAAAACACAGCATACCACAAAGACAGGACCATGTTGCAAAGCGAAAGAGTGCACTCGACCTCAAAAACAAAAATCAAACCTCCACTTAAGCCTAAAGTAAAGCCTTGTAAAACTGTTTACTTGTGCCAAAGTAAGTTAGAACCAGCCTTTTCTGTGTTCTATGTTTGTTTGTCACATTTGCGTTATATCCTTTCTTCTATGTCAATAGAGGTAGTCCCCAGGTTACGGACATCCGACCTACGACTTACGAACGGGGCCGGAGCTACGACACATGCGCCTCAGTAACTGCTGCTCCGTCATCTTTGGCCTGGGGACACTGCAAGCTGTGGCTGGATGGAGGCTGGAGGGGGGCAATTTCGCTGCTTGTGCAGTGTAGTGTCCCTCGTGTGGCTCCCGGTGGCAAGCGGTTTCACTGCCCGCCCACCACACACGGCTGCTCCTTTCGTTCACGGTGTGCGGCTGGTTAGGCTGCAAGCGGTGACCCAGTTGTGGCTGAACAGGGCGGTGGAAGGTAGCATTGTAGTGTGCTTTGGATGGCTGCTTGTTAAATTGGGGCGATCGTGGGCTATTCACTACCCGTATTTGGCCGCACCATGTTCATTCTCGGTGGATGGACGCTGCAGGCAGCATACTGTAGTGGAGGGGACTGTGAGGTGGGCTGGTGATGAACCGTCCCTCGCCGCCACCATTCATTCTCAATAGCAAGCCTGCTTGTATTGTTACGCACATAGCAGGAAGTTGTCTCTTGTCAGTACATCAGACGTGTTGACGACTGGTGCCTTCCTGCTGTGATAGCGTGTACAGTGCTGTACAGAAGAGCTCATCTTAATCTTTTGTCTTCACCCTTCAAAAATGTCTCTGAAACACAAATCTGATGCAAGTGCTGGTGATACAGTAAAGAGAAAAATCATCACCATTGGAAAAAAAAGTAGAAATAATAAAAAGGTCAGAGAGAGGTGAAACTCCATCATTCATTTGCAGAGCACTTGGTTACAGTCGCTCAACAATAGCATTTATTAAAATAATGTACCTGTTCCGACTTACATACAAATTCAACTTAAGTACAAACCTACAGTCTATCTTGTATGTAACCCAGGGACTGCCTGTATATGTACAGTTATAATTTTACTATATATGTTTGTTATTAATTATTGTGTAAAAAGAGGGAGATATATTGAAAGAAGAACAAAATACAACTTATATATTGTATTCTTCAAGTTACGTTGACATAAAAGTTTAATAGCTAGAGACCTCCTTCAGAGAAAGGTATGGAAAATAAAGTACAAGCCTGACAGAATTACTTAATTACTGCCATTACCAATGGTAAAAACTGATAATTAACAAAATTAAAATTCTCTTCTTCTGTCCTAAATTATTTTTCTATTCCTTGGCCTGGGAAAGTTAATATCATAACTTTTTTCTACAACTGCTGGTCTTTTTTTGTAATATTGAGACCAAAATGGAATACAGTACTCCATTTGATGCCAGACTAATGTATTGTATAATTTAAACATGACCTCCTTTGACTTTGACTCCACATACTGTGCTATTTAACCTAACATCCTATTAGCTTTCTTGATCATTTCTGTATACTGTCTAAATGTAGATGATGAGTCCACTATGACTCTTAGATCCTTCTCATAAGGGGTACTTTTTAGTTCTCTCACTGTGTATTCAAACCTAACATTTGTACCTCCTAAATGTAATACTTTACAGTTACTTACATTAAATTTCATCTACCATAAATCGGACCAGCCTGCATGCTGTTCATGGCCTTCTGTAACAATTTAGCTGATTCAACATTATCTGCCCTTTCATCTTGCTTGGTATCATCTGCAAACTTAACCAGCCTACTGATATATTTTTCCCAGATTCCTGAAAGACTTTTAACATCTACTAATTCTAAAAAGGTCCCCTCACCATTACCCTTCACATCCTGTATCTGAGATAATTTTATATGCACCTACAGACAGTACCCTGAATTTCCACTTCTTTTTGTTTGATCACTAAACGTTCATGTGGTACCTTAATAAAAGCCTTCTGAGAATCAAGATAAATGATATCATATGCCTTTCTTGCATTCTCATGGAATTCCTCCTTAGTAAAATACAACCTTCCTCATCTGACCCCATGTTGAGTATTTGCTAATACTCCTGCTCTAGACATGTGCTGCTTGATCTTTTCCTTAAAAATTGCTTTCATTAATTTACCTGTAATGAATGTTAAGCGTACTGGTCTATAGTTACTTAAATCAGTAAGCTTAATATGATCACCATTTTTTGACGTTTTATTTATTAGCCTGTGCAGACAGTTTTGAAAAACATTTGCTAAAGGATTATATATGTACTGACCTCCTTAAGCACTTAAGGATTAACATTATCTGTTTCTGGTTATTTAATGTAAGCAGTACTTCTCCCTCTACAATTCACAAGTCACCAAGTACTTCCTTAGTTGTCCCAGTGACTTTTGAGATGTTATTAAATTATTCTTATGTATAAATGACAGACAAATCCAAGTTCCAAGTTTTTGCTATTCCACTGTATATCCTAGTTCACCTTTACCATTCATAATACTCTTCACCTCCTCCTTGACCATTTTTATTACTGTTAAAATATTTCTCTCCAACTGTGTTTAAGCCTTCCTAATATTCTTTTCAACTGTTGCTCTTAATTTCTCAACACTAAATGAAATGATACTAAATATTAAAACATTAAATGTCTCATGACAAAACACCAATAACTGAAAACAAATGAAGGATGTACGTTGAGAAAAAAGTCAACCTATTGACTTCATTATCGACATTTCTACTTTAATTTTGGCATTTATGTCTAGATTAAACTGGACATTTCCACTTTATTCTTAACATTTTCACATTGATCTCACGTTTATGCTGGGGTTAAAGTAGACATCAAAATGTCGACTTTATTCTCCACATTTTCACTATATTCTTGCTGTTTATGTCCAGACAACCAAAATACCCGCGCTTTGCGGCGGAGAAGTCGTGTGTTAAAGAAGTTATGAAAAAGAAACATTTTAAAAATAACGTAACATGATTGTCAAAGTAATTGTTTTGTCACTGTTATGAGTGTTGCTGTCATCAAGGATTAGATTATCATTATTTCTTTCAGTCAGGTTCGTATTTGGAGGACATGTTGTGTTCAAGTTACATTTCGTGTTTGTCAACCGTTGTAAAGATAACAGGTTTCATTCATCGAACTGTTCACTACCCAAATCGCTATGCGAGTATTTAGCGGCAGCGTCTTTATTAAGTTGTGGATTTGCATATATATATATATATATATATATATATATATATATATATATATATATATATATATATATACACATAACATACATACATACATACATACATACATACACACACACACACAGTAATCCCTCGCTTCGACTTTCGCGGCTTCACTCTATCGCTGATTTTATATGAAAGCATAACTAAATATATAACGCGGAGTTTTCGCTGCTTCGCGGGTTCTGTGGACAATGTGTCTTTTTTACTTCCTGTACATGCTTCCTCAGTTGGTTTGCCCAGTTGATTTCATACAAGGGACGCTATTGGCGGATGACTGAGAAGCTAACCAATCAGAGCACGCAGTTAAGTTCTCCTGACTGAGAAGCTAACCAATCAGAGCACGCAGTTAAGTTCCTGCCTGCTGAATGCAGTGTTAACCAGGAAGTCTCGCATCAACGCGTTTCTCTGTGTAAAGAGTTGTGCTCTTTTGTGTTTATCTTTGTGCATAGTCAAGCCCTTCATTATGGCTCCAAAACGATCTGCTACTGCTTCAGGGGCCGTTCCCAAGCACAAACGGAAGATGTTAACGATTGCCGAAAAGGTAAATGTTTTGGATTTGTTGAAGGCTACGATTCTTTTTATTTAAAAAGTAGGAAAGGAATACAAGATCTACGGCCGCAGTATCCTTTTAACCAGGGTGCAAAATGAGTTGTAAGTGGATGTAATAAGGCAGTAGTCTGGATGGAATCTGCTTTAGGGATTTGCATTGAAGACTGCCAGAAGAACGACAGCAGTGCTACACAATTGCCTGAAGTGGCTACTTTGGAAGAACTGTAACGCTCTTCTTTGTTGTGCAGTAAAATTAAACTGTTATCGGACAAGTCATCGTGTCATTGTTGGTGAGTAACCATAATTAAATTTTCTACTTACAGTACTTAGTACATGTACGTACGTTTAGTGTCACTGTACACACATTTACTGTATACTATTTTATGTTGTACGTATTTATTGCTGGTGGCCTGTCTATCGTAATGGCTGTAACATATGTGATATCGGAGACACTCAATATCTTTAAAATAATATTTAGGTTTTACTGTATATAAACAGTGTGTTTATATATATAATTTCAATGAACCACTGGGAAATTTGCAAACAAATAATAGAAACTGCTCCATAAATTTGTGGGAGAAGTGTTTATTAGGAATAACGGCTCCAAAAAAATAAACAAATATATAAAAGGATGTAAACGGCTTTAACTATAACTGCAATAATATATGATACTGGAAATAAAACTGTACCAGCAGCAAGGTGGGCACCTTATGTGGTTAGCTAATAAGTAGGTTTAAATTAATCTTTAGCATACAATGGATAAAAGTGTGCAATTTAAACATCTATTCAATCCCTTCTAGGGACAAAGCAGTCATTTTACTACAGTAAAGCTGGCAATATGCTGGTACTGTTAATAGGTCAAATGCTGGAACTTTGCTGGAAGCAATATGCTGGCATACATTTACTGGTCCCTTTCACATGGCACAAACTGTTAATAGCATGCAACTGCTGGATTTATGTATGAATTAAGAAACTACTACAGGTGAGCTGATTTGAATAACGTAAAGCTATAGTGAACTTATCCTGGTCCATGTAATGTTTTTAAGTGCCACCAGAGACATTAAATGTTGTATCAAGTAAAATTGAAGGGTAACAATCCATATAGCTTGCACAACTTTAAAACAGTGCAGTTTATCTGTATTTTAGTTATAAGACATATACTTTCTTCAAATCAAACACACCATTGTTACAAATGGGACCCTTGTTAATGCAGACTAGACACTGTATACTTGTTGCATGCATTAGTAGTGGATAGGTGTGAGGAATAAAACTGGCATAAAACTACACCTGAAAAAGGGACCTTATCAAATAATGCACCCTAGGCAAGAATAACAAATGCAAGCTGTGGAAATATTTATCATCAGGGTATGGTGTTATTTGATATCGCCATGATCCTGTTTTTATATGCCTAAAGAGGGATTATTTTTCTGTTCTACTAAATACTTAAATTTCCAATCAAGAAGCACAAGAGGAAACATATAGAAATTAATAGTGATGCCAGATATCAGGTTTTTTTTTTTTTAACAGCTTTGCAACTATAGATTTTATTTAAGAGTAAGAACACACGCTCACACACCATAATACTAAACAGAATACAAATTGAACCTACCTTTTCCTAAGTGTTGACTCACAAACTTTGACTACACGGATGATTTCTTTCACAGTGCGACGGAAGTCATGCATCCTGGCAGCAACAAGAAGAGCTGTAGTAAAGGAAAATGCATTTACATTTTGCAACATATGTCATATGGACAACAACTGCATTTCACATTTTCCTTGATATGATTAAAATGTTTAATGCATTAGAAACACTGCACTTAATAAGAATCAAGTTAAAATTGAGGAAATCAAGTCACCACTTATTTATATACACTCATATTGCCTCACCATCTTCACAAGCCAATCCAGCACTTATTTTCATTGTACTTGTTACAATGACAATAAAGATATTCTGATTATGATTTTAACACAGCTGCACCTTTCTCTCAATTTCATGCAACACTTTCATAATAGAATTTTATGCAGATCAGAGATGGGGTAGAATGACCATGAGAGATTAATTTTCTGTACATTAATATCTCACTGGTTTAAATAAAGAAATATGCAATGGGAAAAAAAAAGAAAAAAGAAAAAATATTTCATTTCTAGTCATTTATTAAATGATGTACATAATTTGTTTATTATTTTTCTCATTATCTAATTTCAGTGCATTCATAAAAATATTCAGCCCCCTGTTTTTTACATTTTGTTGTGTTGCAACCTTGTGCTAAAACTGGCTAAAGTTGTTTTTTCCATTAATCTAGAAATACTTGAAAACCTCAAAAATGGCAAAGTGAAAACAGCTTTTTAGGAATTTTGGAAAATGTATTAAAAATTAAAAACTGAAATACTACATTGACACAAGTATTCAGACCCTTTGTTCAGATAGATAGATAGATAGATACTTTATTAATCCCAAGGGGAAATTCACATAATCCAGCAGCAGTATACGGATACAAAAAAAAAAACAATATTAAATTAAAGAGTAATAAAAATGCATGTAAAAACAGACAATAACTTTGAATAATGTTAGCATTTACTCTCCCGGGTGGAATTTAAGAATCCCATAGTGTGGGGGAGGAACAATCTCCTCAGTCTGTCCAATATTTTGGAGCATCCCATTCAATTTATTATCATTGAGATATTTCTACACTGGAGTGTGCCTGTGGTCAATTTAATTGATTGGCAAGAATTAGGAAAGGCACACACCTGTCTACAGAAGGTCCTACAGTTGACAATGTGTATCAGTGCATAACAATGTGTGCACTGGTCAAAGGAATTGCCTGCAGAGTTTAACGACAGTACTGTGTTTAGGCACAGATCTGGGGAAAGCTACAAATAAAGGCTCCCCAAAGCACAGTGCCCTTCTTAATTCTTAAATGGAGGATGTTTGGAACAACCACGACTCTTCCTTGAGCTAGCCACCCACCCAAACTGAGGAATCAGAGGATAAGGGGCCTTGGTAAGAAGGAACTTCCAGAAGGAACATCATCACTGCAAAGCTCCACCATCTGGGCATTATGGCAAAGTGATCAGAGAGAGGTCTCTCTTTAGTAAAAGACACACGAAAGCCCACTTAGAATGTACAAAAAGGCACCCAAAGGACACTCAGATTATGAGAAACAAGATTCTCTACTCTGATGTAAAAATATTAGTGTCATGTCCTGAGGAAATCAGGCACCACTCAATCAATCACCTTAGCAATTATCATTCCAAAGGTTAAGCATTGGGGTACCAGCATTATGCTGTGGTGCTATTTTTCAGGAACAGGGACCGGGAGACTAGTTGGGGTCATGTGAATGCTGAACAGATTAAAGCATAGAGATATCCTTAAAGAAAGCCCTGCTCCAGAACACTCTGGACCTCAGGCTCACCTTCCAGCAGAATAATGACCCTAAGCACAAAGTAAACACAGCACAATAGTGGCTTAGGGTCAACTCAGTACATATAATTGAGTGGCCCTGCTAGAACACTAACTTGAACCCAATCGAACATCTCTGGAGAGACCTGAAAATAGCTGTTTATAGACAGGTTCTATCGTTTCCGACAGAACCTGAGGGAATCAAAAGTGAAGAACAGCAGAAAATCTCTAACACAAATGTTATAGCTGAAGAAAATCAACTTTTTAAATGAATGTATAGAAAATACATTCTGTTAAATTCAAAATCCGCAAATAAACCATCCCCACATGCTTCTGAGTTTAAGATTTATACTGTAAACAAGTAGGTAATGCTGCAAAAAATAGAAAAAAAAGGTAACTAGAAAGCTGACCTTCGTATAGCTTTTAAAAACATGACATTTTCATTTAATTACATTATAGTTCTTAAAAATTACAGGATGCTGAATAATTTATACAATTTGTTTTATTTTACAGGGCATTATTTCTCTTTCACCTCACTGTTAAACTGCAAAGGAAATATTTCTGATTCATTTTCAGTTTTACACATTGTTGCCACATGGTCTTGAGAAGAGACTTTAAAACCGTATTAAAACTGGTGACAGCAAAAAGCTATTTTTTTTCTCAATGATGACAACAAAAACAAGTATGTTTCTCAATGATTTAAATTAAAACAGGTTTTATTTAGCAGGACATTTAGCAAATCAGTTCTCGCTGGCAAGAGATGTGTTTGTTACAGTGTTTTTTTTTTTTTCTAATTAAAATCATCTAAAATAACATTTTTGAATCTGTAATGTCTATATAACAATATACCATGAATGGCATGTCAAATCAGTGACATTTTAGCACATGTTCGATCAGTTGGTACAGAGTCATTATTTATGAATATTACCACATCCACAAAACAGATAGGGAGGTATATTAACACTGGCCCCATTGTTACAGTGTGTCCATTAGATAAGAAAGGGTGAACCTACCCTTTAATGGGAACTCTTGCACTTGAAAATAAAACTTATGGGTAAGCATACTGGGTTAAATTTTAATGAAAGCAGCAATGGAGTAATTCACTTCATGACAGATATGATGTAATGATAATTGAAAGCTCAGACACTACTGCACACATGAAGATAAAAAGGCAATTTAGAATTAGTAATCAACATAGCAGGACAGTTAAATCCCTAAGAAAGAATTTTACTAAGATATCCATTTCCACTGTCAGTCCCTTAAAATGTTTTACTTAATCCAAGCTTTCAATCCATTCCCTTGCCTAGTGAACAAGGTAGTGATCCTCTCCTGCTAATGCAGTCCTTTATTCTTCTTAATTTCTGACAACTTACATTTCATGGTGACATTAAAATGAAACGGTTTTTCATTGTTAATATGAACGTCATGGCATAGAGTATAGTAATTTGCCAATGTTGCAATTGTTCAGATTTTATTAGTGCTAAAATCTACATTGATCCAGTGATAGTTTCACAAAGTCTATATACAAATCTTTCACTGGAAGATTGCTTCTTAAAGAATCACCATAATGTTGTGTTTATTAAATACATACACATGATAAGGGTTTGCAATGTTTGAAGGCACGAATTGTGTGCATGCCTCAGGTTTCTGTCAAGTGTATGAACATTTCATGATTTGTAAAATTATTAAAATACTTTAACAGAAGAAAATAAATACAGATTGCAAACAAATGTCCCCACTGTATCACAGGCTATATAATGAAATAGATCTTTCAGTATCAAAGGCACCCTTTCCAAACTCCAAAAAGGGTGCTGCGATGACTGCAGGGTTTTGATCCAACTAATTTCGTAATTAGAAATATTTTTTTTTAGTTTACAGAACATGCCACTTAATTGGATATTCTGATTTGTATCCATTATTCTGTTGAGTTAGAAATGCCTTTCAGGAGGCAGTGGATAGGCTTCTTGCTTGTTTAATGCCTTGCAGTCAGTACTTCTTCAAACAAGCCAGCCATTAAACCCCTCCAAACACAAAAGTCATCCTGAATGAAGCGGTTTTGAGATTGTTGTATAAAATATTAATTTAATGGGAAAACCAACAAAATTGACTCTACAGGATTAAAATTCATTCAACCTCCTAATGTTTGTTTATTTTTCAAAAACTGAGATTTTAAATTATTACTTATTAATGAACACAAATTCTAAGGAAATGTTAAAAAAAATCACCATATTAAATATTGCCTCCCTTATTATTTCCAAATCAGTTATTTTTTTGTCTGCTTAATATAAAGAAACAGCAAAGAACGTTACATTCTTATACTAGAAAAAAGGGAAAGAAAATAATATGGCCCCTGAAAGCTAAAGTCACTGCATCAGTAATTTCTTTCTAATTTTCTTTGAGAAGAAAAAGTCACATTATTTGTTTTTGAGACAAAAGGCAACAGCAATGTGACTAAAAAGAAGTGTTTCATTTACAACTGTATTGACATTAAATTAAGATATTAACTGGAACAAAACCATGCAGCTATGCTGGTCCTGCAGGACAAGGGCTGTCCTTATCTGCATTTAAAACCAAGGTCATGTATACAAAAGTGCATTGTTCAAAATGCAGAATGCTCACTATTCTGAACAGGGCTGACACAGGAGCTATGGGTCATTCAATGTTATTTATTACTAAACCTAAAGTATGCATTTTATTCTCTTTTCAGTCACCTTTAAAGGATAAGTTCATTACTTTACAATTTAAAGCTGTTTCTTTCACTATTAAGGTATATATTAATTTCCCACATGAAAAATGCATAGTCTGTCCTTGCATTTTATAATGGAGATGAAGAGTACTGGGGTCCAACATGAAAACAAAAGAATTAAAGCTTATTGAATATGTCCATTTTTCAAGCCAAAAATGTTATGCACACATTTTGTAAAACAACTTATCTATGTCATTTCAGCAGGGAAAAAAAATCAAAAAGCAAACTATTGATGTGAGATTCACCTTTTTTAAAGGAGGTAATGGCTGTGCACTTCTACTTTGCTGTTCTTCATCCTGTGGAGCAGCTTTTGAGCCCCAGGGGTACAGTTTCTCGCACCAGCATATAATTTTTATCTCAAAAAGTCATCTCCATGTGCTGTTATTGATATTATTCAAGGATGATACCCAGATGTGAATTTGTGTCTATGTTCTGCAGACAACTAAACAAGTCACTGAAAAGAGTCACGCTTATCATTGCTCACAGCCTTTTACAATATGGAAGTTCATTTTGATATTTTGCAAAGATATTGTCTACTGCCACATGGTATCATTATGCATGTCAGTGCTTTGTTGGTCTAGCAAGAGAAAGATCAATGAAGTGACAAGAACTGAACAGGCATTATGGATAATTTTCCTTTTAACTGAAGTTTAGAAAATTTAACACATGTTTTAGCATAGGCAGAGTGGTAGTGCAGAGCTCCCATTCCAGTCTCAAAGCACTAAGGTCTACGTGGAGTTTGCTCATTCTACAAATGTATTTATGAATTAACTGGTGTCAGTGAGTGTTAGTTAGTTTACTCATTCAAAAGTATTGTTCTCATTTACTGTATCCTCAAGAGTGATTCAGCAAACAGTAAAAAATTTGATAATTGGTTTGTGGAACTTCCATCTGTTTAATCATGGTTTGGCTCCATCACACTCTCTGTCTCTTACTTAATTATCCTGCTTGCGCATGACACACCACAGAAAGTGTATAATGTTGATTTGCCTGGCTTTTTCAAAAATCTAAAGCTTTTCTAAAAAAATGCAATGCAGTGTAATCAGTTTAGATGTATTGTTAAATGTACAAAGTATAATTAAACTCTTATGGGCACTCTTCAGCAATGGCAGAACATAACCATTGAAAATCGAAGAGACAACAGTTTGGAAATATTTGAATTGTGTCAAAAGTCCACCTAAGATGCCAGCTGCAAAAAAGAGAAGTGAACAGGAGAAGTATCTTTACAACAATCTGTGAAAATAAAAGTATAATTTCCGTTTAAGACTTCGAAACGTGGAAGGCTCATTTTCTTATAGGAATACTCCACCCAAAAACATTTTCTTTTTATATGTAGTTTGTAGTAGTGGCTGAGAAAAATGTTTAATCGGTTTTCATGAAGAATGTGTATAACAAAGATTTCAGTAGAAGGAGACCCAATACCAGTCAATGGCCAACAATGTGAAAAATGTCAAAAGATGAAAAATGCTCACGTAACTCGTGTTAAATAATCAATGTGTCTGTTATCCATTTGTATGCTCAAAATGTGCAAAATGTATGCATTTTCTACAAAAGTACAATTAATATTTACTTCCAGAAAACTCAACGTATAATATAAACAGGAAAGGTGCATTTCTGTGTTGTGCTTTTGAGTTGAAAACATGACTCTACTAGTGAAAGATGGGGATAGGCGGATCTTCAAATCCCAAATATATGAGTGATTGGCTATGTGATGATTTTAAACTGACACAGTACTAGGGAGTATGAGCATTTGTGTTATTATGCTCTGCAAAGAACTGGCATCTCATGTAGGCTTAGTTCCTCCTTTATGCCTGATGCTGCCCTGGGTAAGCCCCATTCCCCTTCTAATGGATTTGAGCTAGTTCTATAAATACATGAATCAATGGATACATGTCTTAATTCTTGAAACTGGACTACTGTCTGGCTCTATTAGCTTTCTTTTAAATCATTGGGTATTTACTCTAATTATTACCAATGTTCTATTGCTACATCTCACCTGGTTCTTGATCTCTAATGAATTACAGAAAAGTATATAAAAATTGTTTCATGACTAAAAATTTTTTTGTGGAGAAAACAAATCAAATTCAATATATGAAAATTTCATTAGAATAATAACAATGGCCAGTGACAGAATTAAACTAGTAAATGCTGTTTTAGTTACGGGATTTAAAATCCAGGGGAGAAGTGTTGGCTTACAAGGTGGATTTCACTATAGATAAAAATAGCTTCATTGCCAAACAATTATGTCTTTTAGAGAAGAGCAGTAGCAAATCTAAAAAAAAAAAAACAGTTTACTGAGAATTAACTAAAGGGAGCTGTCACAATTTCAGCAATAGACCTAGTAAGTTTTAGAACTGGCTTTTAGAGAATAAACCAACACACAGAAGTATTCCCGCACTGCATTGAATATTCAGACTTCAGTAATATGCCTGCCTCCTAAATTTACATGCTGATTTAGAGTAAGTGCAAACTGTTTGATAGCTTGCATCGAGTTTTCTGAAAAAAACAATGCATAGCTGGTCAAGTAAGATAAAAGCACTTCACTCCTAGGAGACAGGATGGAGGGCATCTCATTGAATTACCATGTTAAAAGGAACAGAATTTTTAAGCAGGCTTTCGACAACTAAAAAATAAGAATTTAAGTTAGCATATTAGAAATAAAATATTTGCCCTTGACTTTTAAGAATTTATTTTTCGGCTGCTATGGATTATTTACTAAAAACTCTAGATGGCGTATAACATCATTTTGTAAAAGAAACCTAAGACGACAAATGCATTTTGAATAAGAGAATACTTATTGAGTGAGACAAATAAGAACATTACAGAGACATAATGAGCCTACCTGGCTTACTCTGCTATAAACAAACTTCCTGTATCTTGTGTAAATCTCACATCAGTTGCAATGTTATCCTTGAATGGAAGCTGGCTGGAGAGACAACTTAAAATGGAGAGACAGACAAATCTTTTGAGATAGTCTCCAAGCTCCATTATCATTTAGTCACTGCTATAAAGACTATAAAATTAGATCATACCCAACACACCTTGTTTGTTGTATTTTGAATTATGTCGTATTTTTGCCAGTACCGATCCACATCATGGACGTCTTGTTTTCAGGCCACATTGGCTTAGCTTCACTACATGTTTAGTGTCATTTTCACAACATACTTTCCTCCAGAATTTAGCTTTAATTCATGCAGCTATTTTGGCCACTGACTCAATAAGCCTTCTATATTATTCAGCTTTTTTATAAAATGATGCTGTGTCTACCATGCACAGCAAGGATGTTGTTCAGGAAGATATGTGGTGTTGTGCATGAACCCAACATATCACACTCAGTAATCAGGCCAAAAAAAACAAATAAAATCAGCTTTCTATCCAATGAGACCATGAAATCATCATCATCCACTGGAACTAAGAAGACTATTTTATATATACTCCTAGGAATATCCTGGAATTTACTGTTTTTTTCTCACTACATATTAGAGCACCCCAGCAGTTAACTTGGGTTGACAACAACCATAAATAAAGTCTTATCCCAAGTATGGGGGGGGATTTTGCAATACATGCAAATGGTTCACTGACTGGACAGCTTTTTTTTTTTTTCTCGAAAATAAAATTAGCAGTGATGATCAAGCACTAAAATCATTTTATTTATTTATTAGATTGCACATTCTTCTCAAATTTGAAACAAGTAATTAAAGAGAATGGTGTGAGGAAACAAAAAAAAAAAATCAGCTGAGACAAACAAAACGTAGCAGGAATCTAAAAATTTGTTATTGCATTTTAATTGTTCCCAAAAGCTGAAAAACAGCAGCAAATTAGATGGGAAAATTATATTTTTCAATTAGTTGATTGGCTTATAGTAACTTCTTCCTTTGCTTAGATAAAGAGTAGCCACCTTTCATCAGAAAACAACGATTTCCTAATAGTATAGTAAAATAAAAACTTCCAAGAAAATGCCTTTTATTGGTTATAATTTGATTATGATTTGTTCACTTGTGTAAACATCAGTGCATTGCACATGAAAATGCTGTGATGTTTTGTGAACTGCACCCAGTAGTTGTCAGGCTTTGTATTTGCATACAATACGATTTCCCAGAGTTCTTGATTTGGTGTTGTTTACACATACCCTTGACTTAGCAAATTATGGAGCAAATAAATTACTTTTGTATGTTTCTTAAAGCAGCAACATGATTTGTATTCCCAGATTACAGTGTTCTCTGTCAACCACACTGTGCATGGCAGAGGCAAACAATGACAATTACAGCTAAAATACCATAAACATCTGACAACAAGTCTATTATTTATGATGGCATTCTTGTAATTGTATTCTAAGTGCCAGACAATGGCAGACTAAAATAACAGTAAGGCAAAACAATTGCACCAATTAAAAAGCAATACTAAAACAACCTCAGAAAGCACAGATTTAAATGCTGAAATAGATGTGGTCTCTTTCATATTTGCAGGCAGTTCATTGCACACTTTGGGGATTCTGAAACTAAAAGCTATACCTCCTTCACTAGTTGGGTTTCCTTGAAACTTCAAACAGTCTTGCATCTTGAGATTACATTATCAGCTCTGAAGAATAGCATTGATGAAGTAATTTTATAGTGATGCAAGTCCATTTATGAGTTCATATGTCAAAAACAAGTTTTAAAAATCAACTCTTAAGTTAACTGAAAGCCAGTGTAGTGATTTTAAAAATGACACCTTGACTCTCAACTAGACAGCTCATGTTCATTGCTAATCAGTGTTGCCAACACTAAAAAGGCATCATTGAGTAAATCTTAAAGTCACCGGATGTCAGTGTTTATGTAAAGATTTTGTTTCAGTTGTGTATAATTAATTAAGGTACAAAGACAGAGCTGCAGGTTAACAAGGAATTTCTGCCTTTCTTTACCTGTATTGTCAAAAAGGCATGCCTTAAGACAGCGGCACATTACATGACTTCTACTCAGAATGGATGTCAAACTTAATGCTGTTGCTGGATCTCATCATCTTGAGGATGTCAGATTAAACAACTAAGGATCGCAGGGGATGACAAATGAGACAACAGACTTTTCAGCACAGTGTCACCGTTTCAAGGTATCACAAGCTTGCCACACTCTGACAGCCATTAATGACAGTACCAGTTCCTGGACGAATGTTGTCCAGGTATGGAGAGTTCAGCCACAATCTTTTATTTTCCTTTATCAATTCTGGCATGACAAACATGAGACATCAGAATTGCCACTGAATTGCACACAATGTACTTCTGGGTTGAGCGCTTATTGGTTGTCAGCTCCTGCACACCTGCTTCCATGAAAACCCTAAATACAAAGAGGACTGTTTGATTTATGTTAGGTAGATTGCCCAGAGGGGACTGGGCGGTCTCATGGTCTGGAATCCCTTAAGATTTTATTTTTTTTCTCCAGCCTTTGAAGTTTTTTTTTTGTTTTTTCTGTCCACCCTGGCCATCGGACCTTACTTATTCTATGTTGATTAATGTTGACTAATGTTTATTTTTTATTGTGTCTTCTATTTTTCTATTCTTCATTTTGTAAAGCACTTTGAGCTACATTTTTTTGTATGAAAATGTGCTATATAAATAAATGTTGTTGTTGTTGTTGTTGCACACGCGCAGGCCTACCTCAATGATTTTAAGACAAAAATCAAACCAGTGAAGTTAACTAGTATAACAAAATTGAGATAGTTGTGAGATTGATATTTTTTAATAATCCTATGGAATCCACTTAGTATAATAGAAATACCAAAGTTATACTTTTTAGCTTCATATTTTTTCAAATTATAAAAAAATTTAAAGTTGTTTAAAGTTACTCAGTTTTCACTTAACAATTACCATTATTCTTTTGCAAATTTAATGAGTTATTTCATTATACTGTTGTCATTGAAATGACATTCACTAAATGCAACACTTCACATGCTTACATTGGGTATCTGGGTGGCTTTCACTTTTGGCAGTGTCTTTTACAACCAGGCAGACATGAACTTTTAGACAGATTACAATCTACATTTTGACAGTAGTTTGAAAGGAGATTTCACACATTTCAAATTAAAAATATTTATCAAATGAAGCAAAGATTTTAAACACAATACATGTAAAATCCCCTTAAGGGTTAATTTGCAGAACAATAAAAATCCTGAGAAGCAAGTTGCCCTTCCATATATATCTACTACATATATATCTACATATCATATCTACTGCAGAGAATTGTTCCTCAAAGGCCACTGTTGCTGGTACTGCTGAAATTCACACAAAGTCCCTTCAAAACTATAGCAGCAGAGCTTTTAAAGCACTTGGCAATAGCAACATCTTTCCAAATGGCAAAAACATAAAAGAAAAGAAAAGAGCACATACTGTAAATCACAATGGCTGGTTTTCAGTTCATCCAATGTCTGCTTTTTAAAACATTAAAATTGTGTACCATAAAAGTTCAAAGTTTCTACTCAAATTAATTTGAAGTATTTTAACTTTCATGAAACTTTTTTTCCCCCCTAACCATATCACCGCAAAACCCCACCACAACTGTGAAAATGTTTGGTAGGTTTAAGAACAGCTTTTGCACACCGCCAAACAAAACACATGCAATAGCCTATTTCAGCAAGCATCAGATGCAAGCCAGGAATAATGCCTGGACAGGGTGCCAGTCCATCACCTAGAGACATACAAAACATTATGACAAATGTATGCTGCCCTAAACCTTGGAAGATCCAGTTCAGTGATGTTCAAAAATGTGAATTGTACATGGACCTTATAGTTCATTCTGAAAAACTGCTATGAACAGGAAGGTCACACCCTAAAAGTGATTGTACAGGAAGAATCTCTTTGAATAATTACCACAAAGTGGATCTACCCAAAGCACATTACAATAACTGGCATACATACTTCACCTTTCTAGAATTCCTTAGATGTTTTTTCCAATGCTTTACATCGAATGCTAGGTTTAGCACACAGTAGGTTAACTTATCTATAACATTTTCTTCCAGTTTGGATGAAAATTTCATCCCACATTCATAATCTCAGCTCCTCCAAGCCTAACGCACAAAACCAAAAAGTACAACTATTATGAGGTTTGGCAGAATCTGGTGAGAAAATGGATGATTATGGTAGTTCTTAAGGGAATTATTAACAAAAGCAGATGTGTCATAAAAAAAAATTTGAATAAACAGCTCCTTCAAAATACAAACTGTCAAGACAGACCAGAGTCTTAAATATGAGCAGAACACTTGGCATTGTGAGTAGTTTTGCAGAAATTGGCCATAATTAAAAAACGTAACTTAGGAAGTAAAATAATTAAGCAATTATTCAGCAACCTACATGACCTACAGTACAAAAATTTTAGAATACATGTATTTTAACTAAAATATTAATTTTTTAATAAAAACTTTGTTTCCTTGACTAATTGTCCTCATAAAACTACACATTCCGAACAAAACTATTTGTGACACTTTAGATTGCCTTAGAATACCATTCTGCTTATGGTTTATAAAGCCTTGAATAATCTCGCCCCATCTTATATATCGGAATGTCTGACACCTTATATTCCAAATCGTAACCTCAGATCCTCAAATGAGTGTCTCCTTAGAATTCCAAGAACAAAACTTAAAAGAAGTGGTGAGGCGGCCTTCTGCTGTTATGCACCTAAAATCTGGAATAGCCTGCCAATAGGAATTCGCCAGGCTGATACAGTAGAGCACTTTAAAACACTGCTGAAAACACATTACTTTAACATGGCCTTTTTATAACTTCATTTTAATCAGAATTTAACTTAATCCTGATACTCTGTATGTTCAATTCATCATAACAACTATTCATGGTGGCTCTAAAATCGGTACTGACCCCTACTCTCTTTTCTGTTTCTTTTTCCGGTTTCTTTGTGGTGGTGGCCTGCGCCACCTCCACCTACTCAAAGCTTCATGATGCTCCAACAATGATGGACGGATTAAAAGGAAGAAGTCTACGTGACCATCATCATCATCAAGCCCTTCCGTGAGAACCCTAAATCCAAAGAGGACTGTTTCATTTATGTTAGGTAGAATGCCCAGAGGGGACTGGGCGGTCTCATGGTCTGGAATCCCTACAGATTTTATTTTTCTCCAGCCGTCTGGAGTTTTTTTTGTTTTTTCTGTCCCCCCTGGCCATTGAACCTTACTCTTATTCGATGTTAATGTTGATTTATTTTTTATAATTATGTCTTTCATTTTTCTATTCTTTAATATGTAAAGCACTTTGAGCTACTGTTTGTATGAAAATGTGCTATATAAATAAATGTTGTTGTTGAATAGCATACACTTGTATTATACAGAGACTTTCACAAAGGCAAAAATGAACAAATACTAGATTAGCTGCCAAATAGCCAGTATTGTGAAAATGAGGAGCCTGGGCACAAAGAACTGGATGAAGCATACATTGTTTTCACAAAAAAACAACATTTACACAAGTGACAATATTTTTTAAGCAACAAAGAAAATTGTTTTGGGAATAAAAAAAAAAAAAAACATATTCATTGAGAATAAAAGATCCCATGTAAGTATGCAGCAATGGACTGATGTGTCATTCACTGTTATTTCATACCCTGTACCCTATGCTGTCAGGAAAGGCCCGGAATTCCTGAACATGAATGTGAGAAAGCAGGTAACAACAAATAAAGTATGATAGGAACACTCATTAAGAATATTGGCTGATGAATTCAGAGGATAAGGAATTTGAAGATGAAAAAGTAAAGAAAGACAGAAAACATTAATGTTTTTCTAATTGGCTCCTTAGGGAAACATACAGACTAAAAATAGGACGGAACATGTCTACACCATAATTCAGTATGACAGCCAGCCAGCACACTAATGTAATATCTAACTTATAGACTACTTTTGAGATCTTTCAATTCCAATTTCCTCCTCTTTTTTCCATTTAACCATTTTTTGTACACTACTTTAACATTAGTGCAATGCCTTGGAGATTGTTTAGCTGTGAACATCTACTCCAATCACAATTGCTGACTTCTGCAATTCAGTCAGAATAACAATTGCATCACATTAGCCTCTCTGACAAAGTGCCATTCATGTATGGCAGCTAGGTTGAAAAGGGCAGCCTGATCTAGGCAGCACAACTGTAGTTTCACATTTTTCCACTTCCATATGAGATATTTACTCTTATTTATTGATCCACCAATTTCCAAGATAGGCGCAGCCAAAAAGAAATTGGACGAGTTGGTATGGTATATACTGCACCCTAAGCAAAGTCTGCCTTATATTAACTTATCTAACAATTTATACTTGATCATTTTTCGATAATTGTTAAAAGTTTTCAAATAGTTTCTTTTAAATGTGGTACTAGGTAAATTGTTTTGTAGAACAGCTGGGGGGAGAAAAAAAAAATCTTATCTATATATAATCTTCATTTGGATCTTGATCTTTGTTTGTCCGCGAATGAATTAGAAGAAGCAGCACTAGATGGCAGTAGAGAGACAGCTAAAACATAGGCATTGCATTAAGAATCTCCACCAGGCTTATACTACTGAAGATTGTAGTACTCCAGTCACACCTAAAAACACAGACATTCAAACTAAACAAATTGTTTTGTTTTAAATTAACTAAAAAGATCTTCGTTTAGATCTTGATCTTTGTTTGTCCGCGAATTCCACGCATGCGTAGACCACCTTAAAGTTTAGTACATTGTTGCTACTCACGGATGTCAACAATGTGCCGGAATAACGAAAGGGGTGGTGGATAGTGTTACGCTGGTTAGCTCCTGAGGCCTGGTTAGAGAATGAGATTGCCGAAGATAAAAGGTACGTGCCTACGTAACATATGAATGAAAGAAAGACAGTGGGTAAAATGAATGACAACGTAACAGCACGTTCCGGAAATTATTATTGTTACGTTGTAGCCGGCGAGTGCTGTGCGTCTCACAGTTGTACCGTGGCTTGCTCACATGTCAGTGAAGTGATCCCTATTTATGCTTTAAAGAGCCTGGATACCTATGTGTCCCCTTTTATAACCATTGCTCCGTATATATTGCCTTACTCTTTGGATTGCCACAAAGCAACCTGCGAGATTGGAGAAAGGTTGAGAAGAGATCGTGAGAGGAAACGATAGCATCGTAAAAACGAGACAGACTGTGAACGGACAGAAGCAGAAATGCTCCTACACCACCACATAATTACGATTCGGACAGTGATTCCGAGTAGGCCGTTCCTATCAAATCAATGTCCAAGGGTTTTCTTTTGTAATTTTGTTTCCCTTATAAAAAATCATAATGCTGTGTGACGAAGGGCCCAGTTCACAACTGGCAGCTGCGTTTAAACAGGGAGCCCTTCACAGACAACTTTAACATGGCAATGTAGTTGGGCGCACATGGCTAGTTTTAATATATACTGTATTAGGATTACAATTTGAGACAAAAAAAAATGTGAACATAGCTTTTGGGGCCAAATACTTTAAGGTACTGTAAATCGTGAAATGAAGGACTAGCTATGTTTCCTAATACTTATAAAAATATTTCATGGCCCATGTCTTTAGAAATCTAACTCAGACTATGTTAAGAAACATGAATGTGCAGCATGAAATCAGTTTTTGTAGCTAGTTTTCTATATGACCAATCACCGCCAATTACTTACCTAGGATCGATGTGTGCTCAGATAAAGAGTGGGAATGTGAGTGTGAGGAAAAGGAGAGAGATGAAAGGAAGGGAAAACAGCAAGGGTGTTTTCTTCCTTTATTTTTTTCCCCTCTTAAACAAGTTACATTGGATATAATAAAAATCAGTCCTGCATTCCAAGGGGTGGAAACTGAACAAACCAGTTAGGAATGCCAAAATAAGGGGATTCATTTTGGGCTCATAAAGTATACATTCTGGGTATTAATTAATTAAGTGGGATAATTAATATAATTAATAATATTAAGGAAAATGTATACTAAGAAAATTGGTGAACTTTTCAGGAAAGCAGGTGCAGCTGATACATTTGCAAGACATATGGGCTCCGATGTTTAGGTATAGTCTAATTGGGAAAATATGGAAGCCCTGCTGAGATTGTCGGCTATGGTGCAGGCACAGGACCAGTGGGCCAATTCTGAACCGAGGTGTTTAGCACAATGAGTATGCATATGGTGAGCAAACAACTCTAGGGGTGGCCTAGGGGAATGATGAGAGTTGCATAGCTTTGATGTCTCATGGTGGTGATGCCAGCCTATACTGGTAAAGGCTGATGGCAGTCAAGAGTTGCACCATGGGTAGGAAAGCACAAGAGGCAACTAAGTCAACCCCAAATGTGTGCAGAGGGCCACAAATGTTGGTTTGTGAACAGTTTATGCAGTGGCACATGTGCTGTCACTTGGGCAGAAGTGGTTGTACTGGCACCTGTGGCATGTTACCTTTCAAATTTTGATGTTAATTGTACAGTTGCATATGCTTAAACAGATAGTTTGGGACAGGGGTCTAATTAGCAGTTAGACAGAGAACAAGTACAGATTAAAAATTCACACAATAGACTCAATTGTAGTGGGCTAGTTTAGTGGAAGGTGTGGACTTGTCTCATTTTGAACCACCAGATCTGATGACATATGGAGACTGCAGAAAGAGTTGACGCAAGCTGGAGCAGATACAAGTCATCGGGAGCGCTTCCAAGTTCTTCAGATTGTCTTTGAAATAAAGAAGATATGTAATGGACAAATGGTCACGGACAACTTTTAACACTGGGAGAGCAAATACTGCAAATCAATGCACAAGTTACGCATCAGACTCTTGAAACAATTTAAAGACATTGTGTATAAAGACACTGTACAAAACATTCATCTCACCCATTGGTCTGAGGTATGGCTGTTTGGAATTGGCTAGTCTCAGAGGCCTTTAAGTACCATGATGTCCTATTGGTTCTAGGAATTGAGAGAACATCTATAAATGTACTTGCTCAACCACATTCTCTCTGACTGACTGACATATGATGAAGAAGCATCTCTCTGACTGACCCACATATGAAGAAGCATCTCTGACTGACCCACATATGAAGAAGCATCTCTCTTGCTAACCTGTGATGATGAAGACAACACAATGAAGAGCACAGCTCAGCAGCCATATTGAACAGACATGTGGCTGAAAGCTGAGCACCAACGATGCCTTAACTAGAGACATTTTAAGTAACTGCAAGTCTGTGTGCCACCTGAATTACACATCACCATTTTATCAGGTTGTATGGTTGCCAATATTCAAATGTACTTTGCATTTTGTTATTATTTATGAATATTATCAGTAATACATTATTTTTCTTGGAAATCTCAAAAAACCTTCCCTGAAGACATTATATGACAAGATTTCAATCTTTACATTTCAAAAGCAGTGAACCTTCTTCTCATGCATGGTCTGATCCTTTGTCTTCACTGACCTTGATGATGAGAGGACTTCTGCCAAAGGTAATAGATAATAAAGTCCTTCTGTGTTTGCCCTCAAATGTCTAAATTCACAACTACATCTATGATTCATGAGTAGTATATCTGGTCAAAGTTGCCAACTCTGCAATATTCACAAAGCTAAATCAGTTTAAAAAGACAATTCAGAATAATTGCCACCAACAACAAAAAAAACCAAAAAAAACACATATATACACAAAAGCAGCGGCATGGTGGTGCAGTGGGTAGCGCTACTGCCTCGCAGTAAGGAGACCTGGGTTTGCTTCCCGGGCCCTCCCTGCGTGGAGTTTGCATGTTCTCCCCGTGTCTGTGTGGGTTTCCTCCGGGTGCTCCGGTTTCCTCCCACAGTCCAAAGACATGCAGGTTAGGTGCACTGGCCATCCTAAATTGTCCCTAGTGTGTGCTTGGTGTGTGTGTGTGTGTGTGTGTGTGTGTGCGCACCCTGTGGTGGACTGGCGCCCTGCTGAGGGCCCGTTTCCTGCGAGTGGTTCCAGCAGACCCCCCGTAAACCTGTAGTTAGGATATAGCGGGATGGATAATGGATGGATGGATACACAAAAGCTTTGTTTAGTTTATATATTGTAATTTTTTTCTTAACCATTTCATGTCAGTAGTGACAAGACGTGTATAACCAGCACAATGTTTTTCTTGAAACGTTGTTCACAAAACTTTGACAAAATCTAAAATTTGTTGAAAACAAACTGACAGGACACTAACCACCTAAAAATCAAATCATTAAAGTAACCAGTATTGAAGAATTCAGGGCAATGTAAGAAACACTTTAAGTAAACTACAAACAACTGATGGAACCATTTAACAGTTAATCACCTTCTGTTAACAGTCAGACTGAACAATGAATTTGCCATTACTGCTCATTACAAAAGAGTTAAAATTCCTCCAACCAGCCTAGTTTAATTTTTTTTTCCTTAATCACAGTACTGAACTATGCAAATAATAGGTGCTGCTAAAAGTAGAAATAAAAGTCTAAATGAATGCTACTATGTAAAAGTAACCTTTGTTCATCAATCTATGCCCAACAACAATAACCTCATTGTACCTGCAATTTACTGCAGCACGTTTTATTCACCTCTACACTAAATCAGCTTGCAAAGCAATCTTGATCAAGCTTGGGAGCTTTCAATGTTTCACTTCATTATGTCCAATTTCATTAACTGTTGCATTCAACTGCACTGCTTTCTATTCAGCTAGTACACGTGAACGTACAATAGAGGAGAATGTGTAGAAGAACAAAAGAGTCTTTATAATATTCCACTTTAAAATATATTAATTTAAAAACACTCCAAGTTTGAACCAGCAGGTATTGAAAAATAAATTACCAGAGAGTTTGAAGCTAAATGCTGAGTGGAGTACATTAAACCTGGAACAAATGCATTTATGTATGTGGGACCTTTCAGTACATGGTATGTACAAATATTTTCCTATAACATCTTCAGGTAATTCTTGTTATAATTAAATAAGAATTAATAATTCTAATGTTTATGCAATATCATCTGATCTCGGAAAAGCCCCATGTCAGAGCATAGAATTTTATACTATTGTTGCAGAGCACAAAGGTGACAAAGAAACTGATATAATGAAAGGTGTCTTGACACCTCCTGCATTGAATGAAACAAAGTGATTCAGATGTACAAATAACTTCTTCCTTCAATAAATTCGAAACAGCCACTGGTTTAATTTCCTACCACCTTGGTTTATGCCTGTATACTGGATGTGCATTTCCATCTTAAAGGATATGAAGCCTCCCAGTCATGAAGCTGAGTGATATTCAATAGGAATTCCTCCTCAGTTTTACATAAGAATTCAGATCAGCAGTTCAGCCATCAATTTTTATATATAATTTTTTTCTGTTTAGCTTCTTTAGGGAGCCAGAGCTTTTCTCCATCAGATCCAAGATAAGAACCAGCCTATGACAGGATGCCTGCACACTGCAGGGCACAATCAGATAGCTATTTACATTGACTCAAGCTATGATCGCATGTACACTAGCAAGGAACATCTAGATAAGCATTAAAAAAAAAATACTTGAAAGCCATAATAAGATGAAATCTCAGTCGGGAATCTAACTGGAGAAGGTATACCATGAAAAAAGGGGGTAATAGAACATATTGCACCACCATACTATCAATGTACATACATTAACATGGATATAGAATATACTACCCTTTAAAGTTTACAATATAAATGTATATTAATGCAAATTATATAAGAATAGAATCACTTTATCAGTGGATATTTTATATTGTTATGTGGCCAAAATGTCACATTTAAGCTATAAAAGTGTAATGTGTTAAAACATCCACTCACCAATAAACGCAATTAATTTAATTTTTGTATCTCAGCTGAACTGACCCCATGCTAGCAACACTGGACACAAAGAAAGAACCAATCCTAAATAAGGTGCCAGTCCATTAAAGCTCAGAGGGTTGGATTTTTTGGATCTAAGTGCCAAGAGCTGGACCTATTAGCAGAAAACATTTTTTCCTTGGGGTGTCTCAAAATATAAAATCAGTCAATCAGGAAAATGTATTTTATACGTACGTATGTTTGCGAATTTTAACTTTCTGACATTTCAAATGATTAACATGTTTTAAATGTCCCTGAACAAGCTTTGTGTAATGGTGTCAGAATTTTGACTTTGACCTTTCAACGTATTTATTCATTTTAAATGTCTCTGAAAGTGTATGTGCATGCCTTTGTGTCACAATGCCACAAGTGTCCATTGAACAAACAAAACAGCAAATTTCTCAGTCTGAATGAGACTTGCTGTAGTTAATAATATTTTAAAATCCTACTGATCTTGAACAAAAGGAGACAATGATTGGTCTACAGTATTTTACTGCTAAAACCACAGTATTGTGTTGAAAAAGTAACATGCTTGGACACAATTTGTTCTGTCCAGTGGGCACAAGGACTGAGTAAAAGAAACTTTTCACTTTGGATATCTTTATCTACAATAATCTTTTTTTTTTTTTTTTTTAAATCTCAGTAGCATTAGAGGCCAAGTTTGTATTCTGGTAGTATTTCATGAGATATGCAGTTTTGCTTCATTTGTAAAGTCTCATAACTGACAAACAACAGTAGCATCAGTATCGTCAGCATACTTGATGATACAGATGCATACCTCAGTGTGAATGCTTTCTAGGAAAGTGACAGGAGCTTTGGGTTTCTTTGTTATCCAAAACCAGCATGGATAAGGCTTCATCTCATTCTTTATCTTAGGGCTTTACCTGATGTCTCCAACATGGCATAGAAGACAAGTTCATTGGTATATGAACCTCCTGAAAAGCCTATTTAGTTTCAAGTGTTATGTCAAAGTGGGTTTCGACTGTGTAGTCTTGTTTGCTCACACATTTCAAATATCTTTGTTATATTGACTGTGGACTCTAAATGTCTAAATTTGTCCAGTGTGAGCAACTGCTGGTGTGGCTTATGATTAACTAATGCTAGCTGCAGCTATGCACATATATCTCTTACTGTATCTCCACCAACACCACCTGTTATATTAAAGTAAGAGAATTCAAAAGAAAAAAGTGAATCAATTATTATTAAGTATATTATTTGTAATTTGTCTTTTGCTTTCGTATTTCAGATAGAACCAGTAGCTTAAACTTCTCATTTTGTGCTTGTGGTGATGTCTCCTATACTATATTGTAGTATGCTGTAGGAAATTACTGCTTGCTTGATATTATGCTGTTCATCAAACAGCATTTCTATACTTTATATTAAGCCATGCATGCATTTCATCTGCGAGGTAAGGATGTGCAATTTCAATACGTTTAACATAAGGTAGGGGAAACTGAACCATTGACTTTGTTTGAAAAATCTGAGAGGAAAATATGTTCCTCCCTGAAAATGATGCTCTTGTTAATTATGATGCTCCCAATGATTTAGGCAGTACACCCTTTAAAAAAAATTATATATAATGCCTGTTCTTTCAATGCACAGTGCAATTGCCTTTTCAACAATGCAATGTCAACTCAGAGCCCAATGTTTAGAAATGAAAAGAAATTCAAAAGCCCATGAGACACAGTTGTTCTCTATTTTTTAACTATATGCTGAAAATACTTAAAAAAAAAAAAAAAAAAAATCAAAATGCATAGTCACACAGAAAACGGTTTGAAATACCTGCTCCGCAGAGTCCTGAAGGCCTACGTCCTGTATGCATCCAGTCTCGCTTCATCCTCTGTAACAATCTTAGTGCAGTCATTGAAACCTCATGGTTCTTATCTCCAAACTCCAGCATGTGTGCAAACCGAGGTATATAGAGACAAGGGTCTATAGGAATATTAAAAACACACAACACTACTAGATAAATACAAGCCTAGGTTGTTTGTTCTCTATTCATGTTATTCCTTTTGTTACTCAATATGCACTGACTTATTGAATTAAAGAATTAGGAAAACAGTGATGTTTACCAGAAACTGAACTACCATGAAGAATAGATGAAACACAGAAAAAAGTGTGGCATCTTTGGAATGTGTATTTATTAGCTTCTGAGGCAGTAAAACATACAATAAAATTAAAATGGGGTTCAATCAACTGTAGCACAAAATAAAACATATATACTGGATGAAATGAGAGCTCAATGTAACAAAGTACATTTTAAACCAAAGAATCACTTTTTCTGGGCTATAAAAACATTCTTTAAATTGGCACATTTCACTGTTTAGTTAAAATGAATGGTTTTAATGAAAAAAGTTTAAGAGACTTAAAAGATTACCTGGAGAACCAGTACATTACATGTATTTGTCAAAGTTTCTGGAATACAAGGAATGATGCATAAAATAAAAGATACACAACCCCACTACCAATTTGATAAAATGTAGTCTTTTCAAATATACATCCATCTGTTTTTTTTTTTTTTCAGTTCATGGGGAACTGAAACAGTGCTGAGTCATGGATGGGCCACCCCTTTATCAATGAACACACTAACCATGACAATCTCTTGAAACAAATCCTGCATTGTACGCCTGTAACAACAAAATTAACAAAAGTAGAGGTATGCACACTTTTCATAGCAAAAATGTTGATTACAAGTGAAGCACAAGTATAATTAGTAAGATAGTGCTGTCAGAAACGAAAGTGCTTTGTGTCCGCAATAGTAAAAATCAAAGTTGAGTAAAGCAAGGTTTTAAATTAGTGTTTTGTTGCCAATGGAGTTTCATTTCTATATTTTATATTCAAAGGATTTTTTCTAGTTAATAAATAAATTAAAATAGTAATTGACTAACCCCATACTACACCACCTCCATGCTGTTTTGCATTTTTGCACACACAACAAAATAGTAAACCCCAGCATTCTTCTCTGTAGTCTGGGTGATCCAAGTCATAATTAGGAATGAAATCTCCAGGAAACAGACATTCTGACAGGAAAATCCTGCAGAATGTCCCCTCACTGTAGCTTCCAGAATTCCTTTACTTTAAGGATGTCAAAGGAAGTTTACATACTAGAGCAGAGTGACAGGATCTCTGATTAAAATACAGCATCTTTATTATTCTGCATAGGCAGAGATAAGGAAAGATGTTTGTTTACAGGGCTTCTCACAGGTGTTTCATGTTTTGGAGGCTCTTCAAGACAGACTCTTCTTAAAGCTCCATAAAAGGAATAGAAATAATGTTCCTATTAAACAAAACTTGTTTCCTCACATAAGTCAATACAAACTGGATAGTATAATTTTGAATGCTTCATTGTACCTTTACAAAATTGTGCTGCAGCCACATCAATGATTGTATCCAAATTGTATTAAAAGAAATTAGCTGTCTATTCATACATTTTCAGGTGAAGCTGGAAATCAGTGGTAGTTAATGCAGATGCCTGTGCTTTGACCATAGGAGAGGTCACAATGAATGAAAAGGGGCCACTCCTAGCCCCAGAGGTTTGGGGTAGCTATGTTTGCCACATTTTATACAAAGGTAATCTTAACTGGAGATAACATCATTTTTAGTACTCATAACTCAATAATTCATGAGAAACTGTGCCATTAAAATACAGAAAGTTCCTAAATGCAATAAAAAGTCTTTTCTTCCAGGAATGCAATAAAATATTACATCAGCTTTAAAGCAACTAGTAATGTTAACTGTACCTTTATTTATTTAAAGGGAATTGTTAACAGTAAGTTAACACTATGTTATGTAAACCAAAAAAATGTAGAAAATTCCTTCCTTTCATCCTTTTGTCCAGACAAAAGAAAGGAATATTAAATTATCACCAATGAAAAGCAAAATATAGCTGAGCAACTTTTCACTTATAAAGCTCAGGAATTATGTTTTATTATCAACAATAAACAGAAGTAGGCACAGTGGTTAGCACTGTGCCAGTAATCCTTGATTTAAAGCCCACACCAGATCATGGTTTGTGTGGGATTTTTTTTCAAAGTACTCCAGACTCCCCTCAGACATGCATGTTGAGCTTTTGGGAGACTTGGGCGGTTAACTGGGCGTTTGTGGGTGGGAGTGCTAATGAGTCCTGCAATAGACTTTCACCGGTCCAGAGCAGATTCCTGCTTTGTGCCTATACTATAAAGAGGCTCCAGCACCCACTACTGTGAACTGGAAAAACTGGGTTTGAAAATGTAACATTAAATTATTTTTAGATGCTCATTCCTAAATAGAATATTATTACTCATGTATTATCTAAAACTACCTAGTTTTGCAGTTAACCACCCTCTTTATTTACCTTAGATTACTTTCAAGTAATTAAAGAGTTAATATAAAATTAACTAGTGGGTTCATACTTTATGATTATCAGCAAACGTTTTTGTAACTTTGATGGTTGGTAAGAAGCATCAATGACACGTTAAAATTAAAGGCAGCATACACAGTACCAAAGGAAAAAAACAAAAATAACAGTACAGTGAACATGAAGAATAACTTAAGATGACAGTATGGTACAATAACACTCTAGGATTTGAATATATATATTTTTTAACCGCAATGATATACAGTAGTTTATTAATAAACACCTTTACAGGTGAAAAGTATTTTTTTCTGAACTCAATCGTAGCATGGTTTCCAAAATATAAAGGAGATGTGTACTTGATCCTGACTTGCAACAGAGGCAATGGTTTCCTGTTTGGAAACAAATAGCAGTAGCATCCTTTGTAACACAGTGGTGTTATGTATGGACTAGGCAGGAAGGGACATGGATGGAATATTAAAGATTCTTCCTCAATGCAAATGACAGTCCTATCACTTTTAAAAAATCAATTTTTGCATTTAATTGATGCTAAAATGACAACACTACACAGTATATGTTGACTAAACTTCTTCTAGTGCATTCACAAAACATAATGAATGGTAAACCTTTGGCCTGTACAGTAGCAAGTGCCATGCAATAAGGCCTTTTCAGCAGCAGTTTCCTTCAGTCTAATATTCTGCAACTTCTGTTGTTGAAGTGAGATGAGCTGGTAACAAGATAAATGCTTATAATTTAGATCTCAAACAATTACTTAAAGCAAAAGTGGAGACCATACCCAGAGTATATATCCTATAGACATTAATTTTCTGGTTTCCCCTTTTCTTATAGCAATAGGTGGGTGAAAAAGCCAGAGTGAAGCATAGCCTAGGATGATGTCCCTAAAGACCAAGTCTGTTGGTTTTATCTCCACCACCAGCTAACAGTGCATCCCTGAGCAAATTACTCAACCAGCCTGTGCTATTCAATAAAAAAATTAAGTTTGTTAATTAGGCATTAAGTGTTTATTTGATCATCAAAACACAAAATATAAATATATGTTGAAAAAACAAAACATAAGAATTTCTTACGTTTTCCAAAAAATGTACTGATATCTTAGGAGATAGCTAAAACAATCCCAGTCCACTCCCTGAGGCACCCAAGTCAGGAGAAGTTTGGAAAAGGCTAACACACTTTAACAGACATAAAGTTATGGTTATATAGCAGAAAGGCTATAATTGGCAAGTAATGGCATACCAAACTCCAAAACCAGATTTTCAAGATGTAGTGTTCAAACCCTCATGAAGCAATTTAAAGAAAATAGGAAGGTTGAAAAAAAAAAAAAGAAATCAGAGTGAAAAACCCAAACATCTTAAAAGTCACTTCTTCAAGGCAAACAAGGAAATGCAGTAAAGTGCTTCTTCTACATCTGGGAGAATCATTTGGAATAAACGTTCAAGCTTGGACTGTACAAAGATGTTTTAAAAGAAATTGTCTTGTAAGGTGTGTCACAGATAAGAAACAAAAGGCAAAAAGCAAAAGATACTGTGATACATGAAAGATCATTAAGTATGAAACAATCAAGGGTGGCAGAAAGTACTATGGAGTGACGAGCCCAGATGTGAAACAAACATGTCAGTAAGTCAGCATAAGAGCTAGCAACAAATAAATAGTTTGATGAATTTCTGCACGTTCCATAAAGCAATGCAGTGGCTCGGTGATGTTTTAGGGGTGCAATGGTTTAAGAAGTCTAGTCCAAACTGATGGAATAAAGACTCCAGAGGAAAATAGCAGATTTTGATTAATTGTGCTGTACCTTTTGGAAAACATCATATTGACAAAATCTAAATCATTAAGCATGATGATGACATCAAACACACTGCAAATATAATTTAGACCAACTTGGAGACTGAACCGTCTAAGTATTAGAATGGTCATTCCAGAGCCCAAACATCAAAATAACTGAAGCAGTATGGTATGTATTAAATACATTGACAAGTTGTATCAGTATGGATATGGCAATCAACGATGAGTCACAAACACTATGAGTTGGCAATCTAGCATTCAAATGACAGCAAGTCCTCTTCTAAAGAAGAATGAGCTACCTAAAAGTGCAATGTAAAGAAGACGATTCCAATCTTGTAGCTATACTAATTATAGATCTATTATAATAAAAAAATCCTGTGACGAGACAAGACTTTTTGGAAGATTTTTTCAAGTCCCACGAGTTGAGACCTTGATCACGAGATTTTTTCAAGTCACGCCCTCCTCTCAACCATTTTCAACCACACAAACGGTAATCTCACCTCTCATTCGTGTAAATGCTTTTGACAGACATTTTCTGCTTTCTCAGCTCTTATAAAGTTTAACATTTTCCTCACTTTAAGATCCCAATTAAAGAAGATATATTATGTCCAAATCTTAATGAAGAATTTCATCACGAAGGGTTATCAACAGAAAAAATGAGTACACGGGCAATCCTAGCAGCCATTCGTATTAAAACATTAACAGCTTCCCGTTAAAATAGCTTTTGCTATGACAATTAAAAAATCTCAGAGCTAAACATTCAAAAAAGTTGTTTTATTTAATAGAGAGAAAGAAACTAAATTCAATCATGGGCAGTTATATGTTACGTTGTCATGATGAAAGTCCAAACACAATCAAAATTCAATGCGATATTGATGAAAATTTCAATCAAAAAACTGTTTTAACTGAAGTTTTACAGTAAAAGTGTAAGTTTAAAAAGTATTTGCGTGTTAATTTCAAAGACAAACAGAATGAAATCATATTATCAACGAAAACTGTAACGCAGCATGAAACAATTTACTTTCAAATTATGTTTTACTCTTTTTTATATGGTTAATTACTCAGTGTAATGTAAAATAGTTATATTATGCATATGTAAAAATTCCCATGAAAATAAAAATCTGTGTAAATTAAACAATCACATCCCCATATGCGAGTGGAAGAACCGCAAAGTGGCTAGTGCGTATCGCAGGCACGGGGGTTGGCAAGCAGTCAGAGACCAAGAGCCACATTTTTTACTGTGTTACCGCAAAGAGCCACATCATACACATGTGCACACATGAACATCACCCATTCCTTCCTCACACACACACACACACCTCTTGCTCAGCCAGATTTATTGCAAATGTCACATACCAACATGATAATGACAGAAATTGACTCCTACAGTACTAAAACCACAGGCCAGTCATTTTCAACAATGAACATTGTGTGCACTGTCTCACACACACAAACTCTCAGTTCAACCAAGCCCACAAACAAAAATATAATAATTTACAATAGCGTTTTTCTTTTACTATGCATGTTGCTTAGTGGGACTTCTGCCATTCCTTGCCTTGAACAATCCTCTTCAAATCTGGCTTGTATTCCGTTGTTGCCACTCAAAGCAATTCTTTCACATGGGTGTCAGTCAGAACAGATCGATACTTTGATTTCACGTGTTTCAGGGTAGAAAACACAGACTCGCAGACGTATGTTGACTCAAGCATTGACGGTATCTTAAGCGCAGCCCGTTTGACATTGGGGCATGTTTCCACTGGCACACTTTTCCAGAACTCAATGGTACCTTCCCTTAAAGCAGGTTTCAGTTGGTCCTCCTCACAAAGATTGATCATCTCCAACTCATCTGTGACTAGTGGGGCTTTCAAACAGTCAGTCTCCGCATTAAATGGGTCGACGAGGAACGTAATCTGTGGCCTTTTCATTGTAGATCACGGAACCTAGTCACAAAGTTTTCGTTTCTCTTTACTTATTCAGGGCGGTGCTGGCGACTTGCCCGCTGGCTTTTAGCAGAGTGGGAAAATGCGTTAAATCTCCCTTTTGAATATGCGCTTTGAACAGCTTCAGTTTGTTGAAAAACGCAAACACACTTTGCACCAGGTCAGGCAGCATTTTTAACTTACCCTGCATGGTCAAGTTCAGTCTGTCCAAGTGACACAGCATGTCGACCAAAAAGGCCAGATCCATAATCCAATTGAGGTCAGAGAGATCGGGATAGTCCTTGTCCTTCTCTCCCATTAACAGTTTCACGGCATTCAAAAGCTCAAAGAAGCGAGAGAGTACTTGGCCTTTTGACAGCCACCTCACAGTGCAGTGCAGTGCAGCGGCAGGTCACCTGGAAGCCCTTGGTCCAGCTCAGCGATGAGATTCTTGAAATGCCTGTGGTTAAGCGCATGTTTGACGATTTCCATCACAGTCTTCATGACGTTGTTTAAATTCAATGATTTAGACACGAGTTGCTCCCTGTGGATGATGCAGTGGAAATTCCAAAACTCTGGAAAAGTTTGGTCAGTTTTGCACAGCCCTACAATCCCGTTCACAGATCCGATCATAGCTGGCACTCCATCCGTGGCTATCGCAGTTATATTCGGTATGGGCAGATTTGCTTTCGCAAATACAGCCATCATTGCTTCTTTCACATCTATGCCACGGGTTCTGTCTTTTAATGGCACAATATCAAGGAGTTCTTCTTTGATCACACAATCGTTTGACACAGACCGTGTAAATATTGCCAACTGAGGCATGTCTCGTATGTCACAACTCTCATCCAATGCGACACTAAAATACTCACATGCTTGAAGGTCAGAGTGCAACTGTGATTCAATAGCCGTGTTAATGTCCAATTCTGTGTTCAATAGTGTGGCGGGACAGTTGGACGTCCGATACCATGCATTTTAGTTTGTCGTTTTCAGGAGACAAGATTTCAACAACGTCGCTGATGCATTTTTTAACGAACTCCCCTTCATTGTATGGCTTTTTAGCCCGTGCAATGCTCCAAGCCAGTTGATACGATGTGAGCGTTACGGTCTCTGAGCTCTTCGTAAATTTTCGGAAAAACTGTATCTGCTTTTCTGCCTGAGTTTTCAAAGTGACCAACTCGTGCTTGCGAAGTTCAGTCCCTTTTGGAAATTCCTGGTCGATGTTAGCATGGAGTGAGCTGAAGTGGCGCTGAAGATTTGAAGCTTTGATATGCGCTAATGACGCCTGACATATAAGGCAGAATGGCTTGCCATTACGTTCAGTAAAAAATAAAAACTCTCCCACTCTGTGTCCTGTGTTCATCTGCAGATTTTCGTTTTGCTGTGCATTTTTCCCTGCCATTTTCAGAGCGAACTTGACACAAATTGTTTACTTAAATGATCTTGTCCCTACTAGGAAACTTTGCGGTATTTTCATCTCACGCACATGCACATATTGACGAAAATACTGTATTGAACTCAAGCGAAGCGAACATTAAAAAAAAAAAACACAAACACAAATATGAACGTAAGAGCCACATGAAACCAGGCAAAGAGCCACATGCGGCTCGGGAGCCACAGGTTGGCCACTCCTGAGATATATATATAGATAGATAGATAGATAGAGATAGAGATAGATAGAGATATATATATATATATATACACTAATAAAAGGCAAAGCCCTCACTCACTCACTCACTCATCACTAATTCTCCAACTTCCCATGTGGGTGGAAGGCTGAAATTTGGCAGGTTCATTCCTTACAGCTTCCTTACAAAAGTTGGGCAGGTTTTATATCGAAATTCTACGCGTAATGGTCATAACTGGAAGCAGTTTTTCTCCATTTACTGTAATGGAGATGAGCTTCAACGCCGTGGGCGGAGTTTCGTGTGACATCATCACGCCTCCCACGTAATCACGCAGTACATAGAAAACCAGGAAGACCTCCAAAAGCGCTGAAGAAAACATGCATTATATAATGGAGAAGGCAGCGAAACAATAAGAAGCGAGCGAGTGACATATACAACCATATTCATGAGTTCTGCTACTCGAAACAAAGCACGATGTAAACCTACACTTTAAATTAAGTTCATAGACAGGCTGCCGCTGGCGTTTGTAATTTAGTGCCCGCCCATATAAGGCCGTCCGTCAGCGGCAATCCAATAGCAAACTGCCACGGGTAAATATTCACGGGTGAAGGACTGTGCTTATGGAGACGAAGATGAGATGGTCAGGGTGGTGTTTGACACAAACTCAGCGAAACTGCGAGAGAAAGTTTTAAGTGCCCGGACTAAGGTAACATTAAATGCAGCCATGGACATAGCACGAGATGGCACCAGCACAGCTGGGAACCTTCGATACATGTACACCGAGTGGCTCACGTGAACTGACGCAGCGCACAGATAAAAAGCAACAGTTCCAAAGAGCGCTGAACAAAAACCGAATTACACAATTGAAAAGGCAGCAAAAAATATGAAGCGCCTGATAAGCATATTCATAAATCCAGCTACTGCGGAAACAAAGCACACGGTGGAAAAAGTCAATGTCCCGCTAAAGGAAGACAGTGTAAAAAAAACCCGTGCATGCAGTATGTCAGGTCTCAGATAAAGAAGAAGACGAGCTGTTTATTGATGCAGTAAGAAACGAATCGATGAATGAAACCTGTCATCTTTACAACGATTGACAAACACGGAATGTAACTTGAACACAACACATCCTACAAATACGAACCTGATTGAAAGAAATAATGATAATCAAATCCTTGATGACAGCAACACTCAGTAACACTCACAAAACAAATACTGTATATTGACAGTCATGTTACGTTATTTTTAAAATGTTCCCTTTTCTTTTCTACCTTTTTAACACACTACTTCTCGCTGATACGCGGTATATATATATATGTATATATATATATACCGATCTACATACTCGAATAATGGATACTTTATTCGCCATCAATGATTGTTTGGTAAAGCCATACTCAGTGTATTCATTAGATGAACGGTAAAAAGTAAGAGCGAGGGAGGATGACTCATTGAGGCATGCAGGCTGTAGTCGCCAACTCTATCTGAATTGCGCGATCACATTTGAAAAATATATCTTTTCAAGTTCTATTTAGTCCATATGTGTCAAACTCAAGGGCGGGCCACATCCGCCTGGTGTGTAATTATATCCGGCCGCGAGATCATTTTATATACTGTATTATTGTTATTAATGGCCCGGGTATATGAAGCTCTGGTAACACAATAAACTACAGATCCCATAATGCAGTGCTTCAGCTGCCTTGCCGAACACTAACCGCGTTAATCAAGTCTACCTTATGATGCTGCAAGTTATTGCGAAGCTAGAGTTATTGCGCACCGAGTTTGCACGGCGCTTTGGTGACTTTGAAGAACAAAAAAAGTCCGTCTACATGCGGCTCGAACCTTGTGCATGTTTGGTAGCACATATCTGTGTGAGAAGCTCTTCTCAGTGATAAAGACTAACAAAACAGCACACAGGAGTCGCCTCACTGATGAGCACCTGCAATCCATCCTGAGAATCTCCACAACACAGAACCTCACACCAAACAGAAACGAACTTGTGGCCAAAAAAAGATGCCAGACGTCCAGCTCTAAAATGACATATGAGCAAAGACAACTGAATGATTTGATATTGCACGTAAGAGCGGGAGTCAACCGTTTTAACAAACAGCGTATTGCACTGATCTGAAATAGCTGTGTGTGTATATATGTAGATATGTATGTATATGTATATATATGTATATATATATGTATGTATGTATGTATGTATGTATGTATGTATGTATGTATGTATGTGTGTGTGTATATATGTAGATATATATGTATGTATATATGTATAGATATGTATATATATATATATATATGTTTATGTGTGTGTGTGTAAATATATATATATATGACAACAACACTTATCACTCACAACAGTGACAAAACAATTACATTGACAATCAGGTTACGTTATTTTCAAAATGTTTCCTTTTCTTTTCATTGCTTCTTTAACACACTACTTCTCCGCTGCGAAGCGCGGGTATTTTGCTAGTATATATATATAGCTGACCCTATGGATTCTTGGTCTTTACATCACTCTTTTAGGCCAATGACAAATACAGATCAGTAGGGGACTTAAGCACTTCACTGTCAGGTCACACGATTGGAATACTGAATGCTGGACTATCAGATGGCACAACAGTGAGGTTGATGGCTGTGCTTGCATGCAGTGCAGCAGGGTTGTTTAATGCTGCACACCAGTGCATGGACTTGTCTATCATGCATTTGGTATTTGCTACACTTTATTAATCCCTGAGGGGCAATCTTTTTGTGTGAACTTTGGAGGTCAGAGTGCAGGGTCAGCATCATACGGCACCCCTGGAGCAATTTCTTTTTAAGGTTAAAAGACTTGCTTAAGTTCCCAATGGAGATGGATCCCTTCTGGTAGTAACAGGATTTGAACCAGAAACATTCCAGATACCAGCACAGACCCTTAGACTCAAAGCCAACACTTCGACTAGGCAGGGGTAGGTGACCCTCCGTGTGTGGATCAGCAGATGAAACAGTATTTTGACTGTGATCTCAGCATAAAATTTCTCCAGCTACATCTCGGAAAAGCCATGCAAGTTAATTTTGAGTCTCCATGGCACTTGGTGCTTTGCTTAGTCCGACTATAGTTCTTCATCTCATCTTGCTTCTAACACCACAAAGCAACAGCCCAATGTATTCTCACTCTTTACATAATTTTTAGGTAGCTCACTATCCTTAAAAGGACAGCTTACTGTTGCAACACAACTTGGAATTCATTTGCAACTTTAGCAGGCTTGCTGTTTTTTGGCAGCTGGCTTTGAAGCTGCTCATTTGAAAGATGGAATGCCAGCTCATACTGTAGGTGACTCATCCCCTGGCTGTTGCCACTTTTCAGCAATGTTACAATATACGCACACTACAGATAGAGAGAGGGAAAAAAATGACATCTCAGGGGAACTATCCCCAATTTTCTGGAAAAAAAATCACGGCTATGTAGGGATGGGGTGGGAGGGGGAGGGTGAAGAGTTTGAATCAAGTGAAATAAGGGAGGACATATATATAACTTGGAGGAATCTCTTAAAAAATAAGAGGGATATTTTGTTTATGTCATGTGAATTACCTTCTTTTGTAAACAGGCTATTTCATACCTTACAGGTCCACAACAACCAACATACTGTATATTCTAACAGCCACCTGCCGCTGTCCCACCCATTCATCTTGAAGCATGTACATAATTAGTTAAGGGCCAGAGTGGCTTGAGATTAACAAGTCAATTTACAGTGGCATTCTTATTCCGCCACACCTTTACTCATCCTGTTAATTTTCTCTAACTTTATTAACAAGACTTAGCATTCCAGTTTACCACAAAAACATATTCAGTGGTACTAGCTTGCAGAGTACTGTTTAGTTACCCAATTAGTTTTGCAAGATTAAATTTTAATTTGTTCTGTATATTTCAGTATAACAATTACCATTTAAAGTGACAACTCCCAAAACATCAAGCTGAAGGCAGGGGTTCTGCATACGGAACCAGAGTTTTTACATAGTGTCTATCACTAAAATGATTACCTTTGCTTTTTTTTAAAATTGTAATGAAACTGGGAATACATATTATATTTTGGGATAAACACTATCTTGGGATATTTCATTTTAAAATGAAAGTTTCTATTAAAGAAAAGAATACTGTTTAGAGGGTATTTCTTATTAGAGATTTATATGCAACAAGTTAAACTGTAATATTATTCAAAAATAAATTCAGTAATGCACACTGAAATTCAGAAGGGATTTTTCATCAGAATAATTAAAAATACTTTAGTAGAATTGTAGTCTGCAACATAATTTAATTGTACAACAACAAAACATTTTCTTTACAACAGACCAATGTCATTTTTTAAGTATGTAATTTTACTAAACCATACTTATTAGATATAGTTTTTCAGAACGTGGTGAAAATGCTTTGTTGATAAGTAGACATGAGTAGAATTTTTGACTGTAGTACCTTGCAACCCTGAACACTCTCCAGCTCTGTACTGTGAACAGCCAATCCAGGCAGAATCGGGATCAAGAAGTGTAACAATCTTAAGCAATGTGTCAGTCTATTATGTCACTCGTTGAGTATAAACACGCATATATTTCTATTAAGGAATAAAATGTATACTCTTTTATTTTAACTGCTAGGCATTTGTAAATTTACACGGCGCTCTGCCCTGGCCCAATGAGAAGTAAACAATACATATACATTATTAGGCGGATGTAACTGTTAACATATCTTAAATAGTAATATAAATGGGTTACATGTTGCTTTAATAAATTATTTTATAATCGGCAAATTTCAAAAACTCTCGTGGAGACATAACTAAAATCTGAAGAGCATCTCAAATAAAAACGGGCGATGCGAGCAGAAAACGGCAGTCTGTCGATGTTTGCGGTAGCCAACGCGTAATCTGTTGCCCTCTATCGGAAAACAATAACATCGCTCCGCCCCTTCCCCAATAGTCTTCCTTGTTTTGTATTTAGGATTTTTTTATAATCATGGCTGCTGGCTTCCAGCTTGATTTTCGAAAGAAAACTTTTTCCACACCATCTTGACGAAGACACGATCTCCAAAATCCATCAGGTATTGCACTCAGTGGGACGTGATGTGCTGCCCAAGGACGTTGCGCAAAGCCGGGTGCAAATGTGCAAGATACAACGCCGGCAAACTGACGGCCTCAGCCGGGTTGAATGAGCTGCTTTATCGGCTCTGCTTCCTTTCTGAAACGGCCATCCTCTGCCTCAGCTGGAGCGACGGCCCCTCGTCGCATGGGCCATCATGTCTGCTCCTGGACTCCTAATTAAGCCGCTTATGCCGGAACAGCCATATTTCAAGCGACTGTGCGATAAGAACAGATTGTAGCGAAAGACGAAGCAGAGAACATAAAAGCGAAACGTTAGTTTGGAAGTTGGAAATACTTTTTCTGTATTTTTTCCAGTTTGATCGAAACGTTAAGCAGTTCCGAGTTTGTGATTTGTATTCATTCAGTGGTCGTGTGGCGATGCGATTCTTGGCTTTGTTTGAGCTAGGCATTGGATATATCTAAAAATAATCAACAGAGATGGCGTCATGTGCTTGTCATTTCGTAAAGAAAAATGTACGTGGGTTTAATGCATAATCTGAAAGTTTCAAAGCCATACTGTAGAGCTGGTTGCCCAGCAAGATGTGGGCGAACGAAATCCCGAGGCAGTTTAACTTTGGTGGAGACGGACTGTTGGCTTCAGCGTTAACAGCAGGACTGAAGCGGTATCAGGCGAACTATTCCCGTTTGACCGATAGAGGTTCTGACAATCTTTTGTGACAGTTTGTTATTTTGAAATCAAATGTAGCCCATTGCAAACACAGAAATGGGCTTTCTTCGCTCAGTAGTCGTCTCCGTCTGGGGCTTGAACCCCCGACCTTGCAGTTTTTCTCAGAATATAATCGAACTCTAATGTTACTATTGATACTCTGAAAGCTGACGGTCGATATAATCTCGCTTAAAAACATCTTCAAAATGTATTCTTCTAATGTCGTGTAAAAACGAATGCTGCAAACAACTACGTGCAATTTAAACAGATCGTTTTTTATACCCTTAACGCTTCAATTTTGGCTTCAGCATGACGCGGAATAGCCAATCGTCTTCTGAAAGTTTTGCCGTATTCAGGTCTAATTTTCATTAACTTGGATGCGTGTTTAGGATTCTAGGTAGCGCTGTCGCCGTGTATTTCCTCGACACCTGTAAATGTGTGTTCTGGGCACGGTGCACCTCACATGTATGTTGACAGGGTGACAGCTCGTCCAATTTGCTATCTGCCTTAACGCCTGTTACTGACAGAAGAGTCCGAGTGAAATTAAAGAGGGCCAGTTTAACTCGCCTATATGTATACGCACGTATCGGTGGGCATAATTATCGTAATGAAGGGCTCCAGTCTGCCAGATCAGTCGTGCTTCATCTGTTTTGTGAGGGGTACTTGGACAAAAAAAATCCTTCAAGCGAAAGGGGTTGCCAAGCCGGATCGCTCAAACGGACAGGCTTTTCAAACTGTTGATGCATTTTATTGGCTGTTTTGGCGAGGGACTGTATCAAACTAGCATAAATGTGACCCCCCCTTAATCGAGCAGCTATTGCTATTGGTGTCTCCCTCCATCGGGCACCACAACAATAGGTTTGTTTTGAGCTGTAGTATTGATTTGCGGGGGCGTGTCAATGGGCGGAGATACACTGCTGACGCATGATGCAGACTTCGATCCGATTTGTTAACAAAAAGGTGTCCGTCCTCTCCGATTAAGGAGAAATCATCTGTCGGGGGGGGCAGAGCGGCAGATAGAGGCAGGCGAGAGCACAGAGGTGGGAGCTGCAAGTTTTGGCGTTTCTTCAAGGAGACAGAGGAGCCCGTCCTCCTCAACTGCAGAAGCTTCGCAGCGGACTCCTCTCATAGCATCTAACCGCTGGGGTACAGAGAGCATCATTATTTTACTGCGATGAACTCCCCTACTTGAGAAACATGCGACGCATCCCTGACACCTCCACGGACTGCATCCCCGGTTGCCCCCGCACTGGATATTAATGTTGCTCTTCAGATTTGTTAACGGTTGGTACGGCGATTTAAGACCAATTATTCGGGATTTTAAGAGTTGCGGGAAACATCTTCTAAAGGCTCGGAGCTAACGGCACTTTTCAAAATATTCGTAGACCTTTAAATGATTAATTTCTTTGGTGGTTTCAAGTAAAATATTTTTAGTACTGTCCCCATTTCTTTATTTTGACCCGCTTGATGCCAGCGCCTCAAGACTGCCTTCATGGCAGGATCATGAAGTGTTTGACTTTCTTCCTTCTGCTTCCAGAAACGCTGAAAAGGTCCAAACGGAGCGTCAAACACAGCAGCAAGCTGCCAGTATGCTATGAGATTGTAACTCTCTCCTTGAAGAAGACCATGGCTGCGGAACTGTACCCTGCCAACAGCAACACCAACCTACCCAATAGTCCCGGAGGCGCCGCGACCAAGAAAAGCCTCGCCCCGGTGCACCAGACCGCCCCCTCCTGTCCGGCGGCGGCGGCACAACTCAACATAAACAACAACAACGTGGAGACAACGAGCTGGCAGTCCTGCCACCCCACTCTAAGGGAAAGGTACTGCCACCCCTTCAACGACCCTGAGTTCGCATAGTTGGAGTAGCAGAGATAAAATGCAGCTTTTAACTGCAGTCATTCTAGTTTGGATTAATATGGCATTACCTCACTTTTTAAGTGTTAAGTCTGGAATCGTTTCCCTTCCCTACCAGTCCATGCAGTCACCAATTGTGGGGCAAAGTATTGCAAGCTGACAGTACGGCTGTTAATGTAATTGCAGATGGAAAAGGTTCGTGCTGAAATAGCTTTTTGTCTTTTATATTCTTAGGAACGCCTTAATGTTTAACAACGAACTCATGGCTGATGTTCATTTCATTGTGGGACCAGCTGGGGCTTCACAGAAAGTTCCTGCACACAAGGTGAGAATTTGGGGAAGGAAGTGCAAACCTAATTGCTGCAAACATTATATTAGTGCTCTTGCCAATAAAGGGCATGTTATTTTTTAATATTTGACTTTATGCTTTATATTCATAAGCTTTAAGCGCTGTCAGAAAGATGTTTTATTATTATTATTATTTACAATCTGGCTGCTGGTTATAAACACATGGTTCCCAGTTTAATCCTCACTACAGACTAACTATGTCCCCATGTGAGTCAATTAGCTTGCTGGTGATCAAATTGTGTAAATTACACAGAAAACAAATATGACTTGGTTCTATATTTCAAAAGTGCACTGTAGGACTATATAAAATTACTTTTTTTTTTTAATTTTGTAAAGTTTACTTTTTACCAGCATCCATGGCACCCTTTGTCACCATTTAACAATTTATTTGAGGGAAAAAAAAAAAAAAAAAAACAGACGGCATCAATTTTATTCCTTGTATTCACATTGGAATACTTGCGCCCTGTCTTCTGAAGTCTGTTTGTTTAGGGAAAATGTTGAACTTTTCAATACCTTTAAACCAGAAATAAGTACAGAATCTCCTTTTGGCCCTCCTTGTGCATCATCATGTATTTTTTGTATTGTGGACTCCAGAATGGTGTACATCTTGTAATAAATAAAGCTTATAAATTTGTCATTTTTATATATATATAACATTCAAGAGTACTCAACTGATATTTGGCAACAGTATCTGAATGTGCATAATGAGAGAGAAACAAGATTCATACATTCTGCAAATCTGTTTAGTGGTTCCATTACAGAAGTTAACATTCTAAATTTGTTTATGCAAAACAAAAATGCTTATATAGTAGTACTGAGATTTAGAAATAATGCACACATCTATGAATGCATATACTTGGATAAGATAATCTGTTCCAAGGACATGAATACATAATTCATGGCTAAATCTTTTTTATGCAGTGTTTGTGATCCACAAGTATTGTTTATTTACTGTTCAACAAAGTTATGGGTTTTTATAATTTTATTTGTATAGTAATTCAGATATCTAATGTACAGCATTTAAAATTCATACATATTTTATTTCATATCCAGCGTATACATCATCTTTATATTGTGTGTTCTGTCAGTGCAATATTTTAGAAATTACCTGTACTGTATGGTTACATAAAAAAAAAAAAAAATCACCATTTATCTAAGCTAACTGTTTTTCTGCTATGCACCCTTTAACAGGAGTGTATCTTTGCAGCTAAATCTAATTTTGTTGCATCAGATGGGTTTATGCATCCATTATTCGTTGGAAAGGTATAAGGTGACAAGTTTTAGCAGTACTCAATTTATTATAATTTTCCTAAATTATGTTTTCTTACCAAATGCCTAGAAAATTACCAAGTTCTAAAGCTGAGTGTATATCTGCTTTTCTAGTATGTGCTTGCAGTGGGCAGCTCAGTTTTCTGTGCAATGTTTTATGGAGATTTGGCAGAGGGCAAGTCAGAAATCCATATTCCAGATGTGGAACCTGCTGCTTTTCTGATTCTTTTAAAGTAAGTTCTCTCTCTTATATTTTACAGACTGTGCTTTGCCATTGGATACAAGGAATGTATTCACTAAGTTATTCTATTTGTATACATGTACAGAAGAATTTTACTGTAATCTGTGCATGTGGCAATATTGACCCTATGAACTTTTGTGTTACTTAATCCCAAGTAAAAAAATAATAATAAAAAAATTAAATGTCATGATCAATTGTGAAGCCAAACATATATATATGCAGGTAGTAATCTTTTCAAATTTCATCTCCAGGTACCTGTACAGTGATGAGATTGACCTAGAGGCAGACACAGTACTTGCTACTTTATATGCTGCAAAGAAGTATATTGTACCTGCTTTGGCAAAAGCTTGTGTCAATTTCTTGGAGACAAGCCTGGAAGCAAAGAACGCTTGTGTTTTGCTGTCTCAGAGTAGACTCTTTGAGGAACCAGAACTCACTCAGCGCTGCTGGGAGGTAATTGATGCTCAGGCTGAACTTGCTCTTAAATCAGAGGGCTTTTGTGAAATTGATCAACAGACACTGGAGATCATTCTAAATCGTGAGACATTAAACACTAGAGAAGTGGTTTTATTTGAAGCAATTGTGAACTGGGCTACGGCAGAGTGTAAACGGCAGGGCTTACTGGTTACAACCCGAAACAAGAGGAGTGTTCTGGGGAAAGCACTGTATCTGGTCAGGATACCAACAATGACTCTTGAGGAGTTTGCCAATGGTGCTGCTCAATCGGATATTTTGACCCTTGAAGAGACACATAATATTTTCTTATGGTATACTGCTTCTAATAAGCCCAAGATAGATTTTCCTCTTGTACAGAGGAAAGGACTCACACCACAGAAGTGCCATAGATTCCAGTCTTCAGCATACCGCAGCAATCAATGGAGATACCGTGGACGATGCGACAGTATTCAGTTTGCAGTAGATAAACGCATCTTCATTGCTGGATTAGGACTTTATGGCTCCAGCGGAGGGAAAGCAGAGTACAGTGTCAAAATTGAACTAAAGAGGCAAGGGCTAGTCTTGGCCCAAAACTTGACTAAGTTTATTTCTGATGGCTCCAGCAGTACCTTTTCAGTTTGGTTTGAGCATCCTGTGCAGGTGGAACAGGATACATTTTACACCGTGAGTGCAGTTTTGGATGGAAATGAGCTCAGCTATTTTGGACAAGAAGGGATGACGGAAGTTCAGTGCGGCAAGGTAACATTCCAGTTTCAGTGCTCTTCAGACAGTACAAATGGCACAGGAGTACAAGGTGGACAAATACCAGAACTTATATTTTATGCATGACTTACACCTGACATTTCTATTTACCACTGCTACGCACAAAGCACACCACAGAAATAATGGCCTTCAAACTGCAGCGTTGCAATGAAGAATGCACCACATTAAAAGACCTGTTAGCAGACTATCACTAAATGAAGGAATGCTATTGAATTTAATCTATTTTATTTATTTGAATATAATGTAATGTTATTTTACTTATCACTGCAGCATGCAGTGCTCTATGTACAAAGTTGCTATTCCCTTAAGTGGTTTTGTGTTTTGTACATAAAAAAAATTGTTTACATATTTGAGATCAAATGACAAACAGAATGTTCTGTTTTATGAGAGCAGCTTCCCGGTTGTTAAAATTATAAAAGAGATATGTGAAAACTACAAATGTATATGTCATTATTATGGAGAAGGAGACAAAGAAAGTTCTATCCTTCAGGACTGGAAAAGTATTTTAACAGTTTGGGGTTCCTGATATGGTGCAAAGACTGTGTTTTCAAATACATCTCGGTTGGGGGAAAAAACATATGAATGGACTAACTAGAATTTAACAAAAGATAGACTTATATATAAACGCTACAGTGCAGGATATTTAAAGTCCTTGAACTACTAGAAGTTGAAATTCAAGTGTATAATGAAAAGCTATCAGTGCTTTTCAAAAAATGTCAAAGTTAACATTTTTTACTGCAAGCTGCTTAACTGCAGTTTCCCCAAGGTTTTTTTTTTTGTATAGTTCTATTAATTTTATTATTTAGAGTAGTACCTGTTAACACTTGTTTTATAATTAAACACTGCCTGTGCAAAGGCAAAATACTGCCCATCTCTCGTTAACTGTACCAAGCAGTTAGAAAATGTAACATATGCAAAGGGTGGATTTTCAAATAGCTGATGTGGTACCCAAAACATCCATAAATTATACCACTTGTGCAGTGTTTCTATACTCTGAAGGGTGGCATAATTTACCAGTCTCACCCATTTTGATTGCGAGTTAAATTTGTCTCAAACATTAAGTTTTTAGATTGTTGAAATCCTAACATACAAGCCCTGGCCTACTAGTGTGCACATTATTGTTATGTAATTCTTTTAAAGACTTCCTTTGTAGCATATTTTAAATAACAAAATATTCCTACCCATTTTTTCCAGGAAGTGTGCATTATTAAAGACCCATTCAAACAGAAATCATTTAAATCTCTTTATATTATCCTCTCAGCAACTTGAAAGTTTTTCAGTTTTATCTCTAACAGCCAAAACGTTAGGTAAGACATACAAGATAGACAGAATGCCATTCAGGATGTGACAGTACCCAGGGAGATATGGAAAAAATGTACCAACTAAACACAGACACTGACTGTTTGTGTTAATTCATTCCCAGGATGTTGGACCTGTAAGCAGCAATGAGCTACTATGCCATCTACCACCATTTTATAATTATTATAAAATAAAAAATAGGCATTTTGTTATTTTAAAATGTTGTAAATTTTGTGTACACTGGTTGTATAATAAGTAATTGTAAAAAAAAAAAAAAACTTGGCAGTTCAGGTATAAAAACACATCAGATGTGTTTAAAATGTTGCCCTTTGTAAATCTAAAGTATATGAACATTTTTGTTTCCAGCAGGAATCATGTTCAACTAATAATCTTTTTTTTTTTTTTTTTTTAAAGTATTTTCTCATAGTACTGCTTAATCACACTGCTGTGAATGGTTAAGATCTTGCAAAGTTTGTCACTGATTAGAATGTAGCATCATCGTCTTGAGTATACAACTCTCACTATTACTTCTGCTTTTCTGGTACATTAGGAACCAAAAACAGGCTAAAGGCCTAGATCCAGTCATCTGTTTTACAGAATTACACATAAGAGATCAAATATACATGACACATGTCAAACTCAACTTATTTTAATGATTACGAAGAAATTACTGAACCAATAGTTACTTTTGCTGCTTTTTTTAAACTTGTACTTCAGATTTTATGAGGACAGGGTGACGGGCACTGTTTTACTCTGCTTAAAACTGCCCATTTCTTTGACATTAAATTATATCTTATGATGGATCAAAGGTACATAGTTGCACTGAGAACTGGCACTGGACAAAATTAATTTTGTCTGTAATACAATACCACACTGCAAAATAAATAAATGTGCCCAAAGCAATAAGGCTTTGATTACAGTTTTATCTGAACCATTTGTTTGTGTGTACTTACACACACACATACTGTTTAATTATTTTAATGTAAATGTAATTTTAATATGTTATCACATATACAGTAAATGTAGTTAAAACTAAATGATAAACTACAACTGAAATGGTAATTTCTCTGTTTACAATTTCCTAAATTAAATATTGCTATTAAAAACAATAAAAAAATGAATAGCTTAAGATAAATTTAGATTACCTATTGCTGGTGCATTAATGCATAGCTCTCTGGCCAGAAGAAGAAAGGTCTTTCCCAGGACATAAACATTGACCTGTAAACAAAATAATTAAAAAAATAAATAAATAAAAAACTGCAGTTGAATAAATTAGGTTGATCTGGCTACTACTACTTTCTGCACAATAGTCTTCTAAACTTCAGAAAACACAAATGACTGATTCCTGCACCTGAAAGTGACACCACAAAAGATACCATTCTCCAAATTCAAAATTTGCTACCCAGAGACGTCACAAGTCCACTGACACAGGCTATATTTTACTCAAAACAGTTTCTTTAACTCTTTGGAACGGTCTGGTATTCCATCACACAACTTAACTTTAAGAAACTGCAGTCCCATAATGTTACTGCATGATTTTTCTGACCTGCCTAAGTTAGACCAAGTGATATAGAAGTGAAAATATTAACAGGCTGTACCAGAGGATTTGTGTTAATTTTGTGTATTAATTTATTACCACAACTGCCTTTCACTTTGAAGTTACTGCAAAATCATGTACGAATTGCATCTGCAAGGCTTAAGTACAGTCTTTTAATAACAGGAATTAATTAAAAATCTGTGCTTTTCACACAGACGACTATACATTTGCTTACTCCAGAATGCACACATCACCAGATTTATTTGTTTCTTAATCTGACTGATGTAATGAGAAGTCAAACAAAATAAAAATTTTTATTGACTAACTAAACACATTACAATATGCAAGCGCTCAAGGCAGTTAAAGCCCCTTCCTCTGGCAAGATGTAAGGACAAGGGGCCTTAGCTTGCATATTGTAATCTGTTCAGTTAGCCAATAAAAAGTGTCATTTTGCTTGACTTCTTATTGCATACTGCTACTACTACTACTACTACTAACCTGACTGAGAAACAACAAATGTTGTTCTATACAGTGCTGCAATTACCAATAAAGAAAAATTATGAATTTAACTTTATGAATTAAAACAAATGATCACAGTTTGATTTTTAAATTTCAAGAATTAAGTATGGCCTAGATTTATGCTAGTCTACCTATAAATGAAAAATAAATAATTCTGGTTCAGTATCTATAATCCAAAATGCCCAGAACTAGAAGTATTTTGGATATTTTCAGATGTTGGGTTATTTGCATACACATAATAAGATAATCTTGGGGACACTCTTGATCAAATAGGGAGACGCAGCCTAACCAGCTAAATTAAGACTCTTGCACATATCACTGAAACGTTATTGTAATGTGTGTTAACGTGACAAGCATATTAAATCTCAAAAATTATGTATAGACTCAATTTTATTTCCCTTTTAAGAAGGTAAGTGCTGCATATATGCAGTGAAGATCTGAAATGTGCATAAGTAACTTTTCAGGAAGCTTTCAGTTTTGTAAGTCTGACCTTGGATGAGAAATTTTCCCACTTGAAAGCGGTTATTAAACTGTTTTTACACAGTTATGCCCATTCTTTTAGGATTTCTTCAATCAAAGGCATTCTCCTTACACCCTTTACTTTTCCGTGCATGAACCCTTTATATTAGCTACACTGTTCCCCTGTGGTAAACATATTGTAACACTCCAAGAGTAGAATTTTCATGAAGGTCAAAACAGTCAATAAAATAAGGGCCAAGCAATTTGCTGGTGCTTATGGACCTGATATTATGCTGGCAGTGAAATGAGGCAAATGTTCAGATACCTGCAAAACATTTAAAAGAATTTCTTCATATCACAACATACATGACAGTTTACTGTACATCGCACTTTCTCCACATACTTCAAGCACGTCATATATATTTCTGAACTTCACAAAGCACTCCAGCTTCAAAGACTTAATAAATTCTTGCCCTATAGATCAAATATGTAAAATCTATAAATAATTTTAGTGAAGGAAGAATTCATTTTGAGAGCTTCTTATTATATAGTATGAGGTGTCTTACTTGTTGACAAATATGTCAAACTCTTGTATGTCTTCAATGGTAGATTGGAGGTCTGACTTTAGTAATAGTAAGCTAGGTATTTGATGTGTTATGGAAATTACTAACCCCAGCAAGTCTACCAAAAGATACAGCTGATGCAACTAATTTTCACAATTCTCTTTTATTATGGCTCCAGTATTTTTTTCTCCTTTTACTTTAGCTACAGATCCAGTCTGAACTGTGCCTAAATGAAACGCAAGATCAGCTTCCTTTTAGTGATGCAAGAATTCTCCCACCACACACACACCAAGGTTGAATACCTCCGCTACAAAGGAAGGCAATGCAGCCCTATTTTTTTTTTTAACACTATAATAGTTGCAAATGTAGCATAGCAAAGGCCTAAGAAAGCATCTGAAGCATGCAGCTTAGGCAACCAGACACAAGCCCAACAGACTAACATGCCATCGCTTACCCAGGAGTCACCAGGCATTTGGCGATCTATAAATGAGGTCTATGCATTCCTGAGCCTGGTTTGAATATCAAAACTAAAATTAAATGTGAAAACAGTGATGGGGCACAAAATGTCCACTGTTACTCACTAAAATGACAGCTGAACAGGCAAACATCGCCTATATTAGAGATATCAACTTAAATTTGAAAGGACAACAAATTTAACTAAAACAGCAATCTTCTGGTAAATATATTTTACTGTAAATAGTAAGTTAATTCTTAGAATACAGGAGCAAACAGATTAGAAAAAGTCAAAAAAATTTCAATTTTCACGCACTGAACAAATTTCACATTGCTCACACACAAGTAAAAAACAAAATCTAACTTTTATGTTTTAGAATGATTTCATACTACCCTGATGGCATTTCCATAGCTCTGGGTGTGAAAAAGCAGATAAATTTAAAATTAAAGAGAAATGAACACACCAAATTTTAGGTCAGGGCTCCTGTAAAAGTAAGCAGAAAGAACTATATATCTATTACAGCCAAGCCAAGATCATGGTGGGCAATTTAGCCATGACATCAGGATACACCCTAAACCTTTTAAAGGATGACCAACGATCTTTTATAATCACAAAGAGTCAGGGGACCTTGGTTTCACATCCCACTGAAAGGAGAGAAAATGTATGGTTATGAACAATCCCTGTATTTATAATTGATAAACCATATGAAGACATCAGCATTCACGTGATTAACAAAAACAGTTATTTATTACAAAAAAAGGAACAATTTCATAGGATGTACATGTACTCACCTGTAAAAGGTCACTGAGGTCAAGAAGCATGTCTGTAAATGTGTTAAAGATGTTACCGTAATTTTGTTTACTCTACTAAAAAATACAATTTGATACATTTCAAAGAATTCCATAAAGAAAACAATAGAAAGTGTTAATGTGGAGAGTGAATTGCTGGGGATTTTCTAGTCTTCATGTAATTAACAGCCAAAAAGACAACATACTGTAAATGTGAAGAAAATTAACCCAAATGCTGACACATTTAATACGGTAAAGATGGTATATTTATTGGTAAACATTGGATGCATTTTTGGAAAACCATGTGTGGGATTAATCAACTAAGTACTACCTGTGCTGGTCTTGAAGCACACACAGTGTGCTACTTTTTTCTGTCTAGCAAAAATACAACTGGAAAAATAAAATGTTCTAAAAAGCAAAGAGAGAGTGGTAAGTCAATTAAACAGTATCATATACTCAGGATGGAACAGGGACATATTAGATAAAAATGTGCTTTACTTCACGTCAATGGCAGAAAAAACTAAACACTATTAAACAAAAATCACTGTTACAATAAAGAATTTTAAAAGTGACTAAATTACTTATACAGAAATGAAGACTGGGAAAGTAATACAAATGCTGAACAACTTTAACTAATGAGCTTCTTACAACTGCATTTTTACCTTTTTTCCCCACTTCCTCACTCCAGGTTGAGACATCTTTCTCACCGCCTATGAAGATTAAATAAACCAATGTACATGTATACAAGTCTTTTCATTTTAATCGAGTAAAAAATTCTTTATTGGAAACAACCTTTAGTGGTAGCTGAACTGACGTTCTTCTTGCCAGGTGAATGTGTAGTACATTGTGAAAATAAAAATGTGAATCAGTGAATACCGAGTAACTCATAACCACAAAAGTCGCCTGAAGGTGGACTTCAAATGTGGTTTCCCATAAAATATTTTTGTAAATTCTGAATCAAAGTATTACAGATAGTGAATTCCAGATTGAAGATAAAAAAGGTCTGTATGATTAAGACTACAAAAAACAACTAAACTGATGAAAATATGTTGTTACTGTAATTCCACTGTCAAGATAAGCATATTTACAAAAATAGGCTTGGGAAAGGGGGCATAGTTGTTATTCGTTTACTTTAGCCAAGCTTTAGTCAGATGCTAATTCTGTCTTTCAACTTCTGTCTTTCAAAACATCTTCTACATACAGTAAAAGCTTAATCTGCTATTCCTAGTTATCACAGCTGACTGTTAGTAAAGTCACATAAATATATAAATGATAGTCATATAAATATATCCATCCATTATCCAACCCGCTATATTCTAACACAGGGTCACAGGGGTCAATCCCAGCCAGCACAGGGCGCAAGGCAGAAACAACACATTAAATATATAAATAATAAAAAAGCCACCAAGAATGAAAATTTCTTTTTCAGGTTTGTTGACCCAGTTAATGCTGGCTAACAAAGGAAGCTAAGAAAAGACTAGTGGAGCTCTACATAAACTCAGAACGCAGCCAAAATAATCCATTAATTCATTTCAAATATACATTATTTATTAACAAAACAAAATCAACCAAGACATTATCTTTTAAAATAATGACTTTCAGGCAGAGAAATCACATATTGCACAGTTCTCTGTATTTACTGTTTGAACTACAGTAGAACAAGATTTATATTAAAGTTTATTGAAGATGCAGGCCTATTGATTATAAATCTCAACCATCAACATATCCAATTTAAATTTGCCATTGCCTGTATTTCACCAATTGTAAATGTTTGATATAGGCCTTTCAAATGATCCCCTCTGTTTACTTTGTTATTTTTTGCACCTATTGGGAACATCCTAATGTTTCATCCTTTTGGTGAGTGATGTCTCCATTTCTTTCATTTGCCCTCTCCTATAATATACCCTTCACTTCTCAAGTGGTCCCTCTCTTGTATCTTTCTGCTCTTTCTCTTTCCAACACAGACTGTTCTCTTTGAACATAACTGCTGCAAAGATAGCCCTTGCACCGAGGTAGAAATTTCCTGATACTCTATGCATTTAATTTCCTCTTTCTACCACCTTTTACTGTTGTTAGTATTGATTGTGTGACAACTGGTGGCTTAAATATTTCAAATTGGCAATCCTATGAAAATCTTATATCTCAACATTGGCTTGATTGTACTCACTGGGATGGAAGCCAAGACTTTTTTTGTGCAGGTATGGCTACTCTTCTCTGAGATTAACTTCTGCTATTTGGGCCTATTTTGTCAAGGGTTGCTTTTATATCTTTTGAGGTTTTCAAGTTCGTTTATGAGTTTCACTAATTTGTACTTGCATATCTACTCTATACTGTATATATAAAATCCAAAGCCTAAAAGTGCAACGATTTTGTGCAATGATTTTATGTGACATTTTATGTCACTTTTTTATCACGCTTTAAATCAGGGTTATTTTAAAACCTACATATATATGTTTGGTACAATTCTTTTCACAATTTATCAAACTTAAATGTGATGTTGTTAGATTTTCAGATTCAGATTATAAACTAAAAAAATATTAAGAAGTCATGTCCCGCAAGACAGGAGTTTGTGCCAAAAGATTTAACCATGCCTGGGGCCGTAAATAAAAGACAAAGAGTAGGACAGATGCTGTACAGGCTTTTAAATGTTCGAAGCACCATGCGAGATGCAGATCATGCAGCACGGCAGCAGCAGCAAGCCAGCAGCTGAACAAGCAAAGAGGAGGTTTAAAAGAAAAAAAAAAAAAGCTATTTGATTCCCACTGTATCACCGCTTAAGAGGGGGGGTTTCGGAGGATTGACCGCGTCTCCTTGGGGTGCGTTCAGCACCCTCTTCACAACGCGAGCAGTAGAGACGCGAAGTGGCTGGCGCATAGCGCAGTCTTGAGGGTGGGGTTGGCAAGCGAAGCGAGTAGGGGGGAACCCCCTAGTTTATTTACTAAAAATTTAATAACCAAAAAAGGAGAGGCAAATCTTACATCTAAGTTTGGGAAGGACTTTGCAAACATAGCATGCTGGAGGCAAATTGCAAAATACAAATGAATATTATTAATGGTTACATTTAGACACTAAAAGCATTATCAAGGTAAATGTTTTACCCAAAGACTCAAACTCATTTTTATTTACAGTATTCTTCAAGGGTTCGATTCTTGCACATATGTTTTTGAGAGAAAAAACTACAGTTAAGATAAAACAACACTTTTGCAGGAATTATTTTATTAAATTAATAGCAATTTCTCCAAAATTTTGAGAAAATCTGAATCATCATATGAATTATTTATATCATTTTTAAGGCTTTTACTCACTTTCTTGAGCAGTGCCAATGTGTCTGTAGTTGCCTGTATATTGTTTTCATTTTATGGTACCATTTTGCTCACTTATTCTCACTTACTGTTTGAAGGATGTTACCTACACTATGGTATAAACTTGTAGTAACATCATTTTACCATAAATACAGTACATTAATAACATAAATGTAGAATTAAGCTTTGGCTCCTGTCTGGTCATTAGGTTTTGAAAGGTGTAGTTGTACCGAGGAATTCTTAAGTACATAAATTGGTATGACAACACACTGAATAATCCAAAAGAATGTGGCTGAAAATGAGCTGTATAATGTATTTATTAAGGCATTTTAACCTTTTGCATAAAATTAATAGCCATTACCAATTAAGTACTTAAATGTTTTGATATTAGCGCACATCGAAGAAAAACTTTAAAACTTTGCTTTTTATCCAAAGCAGCAATTACAGAATACTTAGTCAATAACCACAGTCATGATGCAAAATTCATACTCTGTCACCACTAAAAACTCTCTTGCTATATATCAAAATTCTCCTCCTACCCACTACATTAATAAAATGGCCAAAGCATGCAGAAATAGTTACTTTATCAAATCAACTAAATACAAAGGAGAGATTTATAAAGAAAGAACAAATGGAGAAACAAAAGAAACAGTAAAATAACAAAAGCTTCAGCCTCTGGACCCACCTACACAGGTTCCTGACCCCATTTACCAGGTAGGGTGGCTGTGCCATTATTTGCTTACTTTGAAATACCATAAGTAGGCCTCAAAATCGATCACCCATTACACAAACTTTATTTCTTGCTCTCTGTTTTACTGAGCTAAACTCTTGCAACAACTCACTCCAGACTCAGGAAGAGTTTAATGGCAGTCTCAAAATCACTTTCACTCGGGTCTAGAGTTCCAGGCAACCTGAACTTTACAACTGGAATTTAAAGATTAAGCTTTCTAGCAACCCAGAAGTTCTTGCACCTTAGACCTTCAATTACTGTGAAAGGTCCACATGCAATGTGCATCACAGTGCGAAAACAGTCATATAAAAATGATTTATTAAAAAGAAAACAGCTTCAATCAACAATAATAACAAAGCATGGCCGTGAAGAAGATAAGGTGAGCATGTGTTGACACATAAAATGCACAAGACAAATTTACCAGAAAAAAATAGATATTAGTGCTTGCATAGTAATTTCTAACTGGAATATATAAATGGATTGTGACAGAACACTTACGACAGAATCATAGACCTGCAAGAAACAGCAAGGAAGGTTGATTTTCATTTGAAGTATCAGAGCACTACAATCAAAACATAATAAAGTACATCCAAACTTTGTCAATTAAAGCACATATGGTAAGGTTGAAGTTTTGACAAGCTGCATGAAATATGCCTTTTTTAAAATGCCACAAACACATGTACTTTATTACTGTCAACTTACTTTTATTACCTAACTACACGGAAGAGATTTCTTCCCTCTAGCACTGTATTTTTATTTTGCTATGTTTTGAAAACAGAGAGAGCAGCATTTTCTTAACACCGCTAAAAATTAAATCCAGGAGGTTTCTCTTGGTTCTAAATACATATATATTTTTTTTATTTTTTAATATATTATTTTTATGAAATGTTCCAATATATATTGTTGGTTTGCATAACACATCCTACAGCCTATGACAATGTAACGCTGCTCAATTTAAAAGTGTTCAATATACACTTAATTACAGAGGTAAATATATTTATCATAATTTCACAATCTGAATGCAAACAAAAATGTAACTGCAAAGAGTAACTCAAATAGCTCATTATACATAAAACAAACTTTCTACAAGTTTTATATAATGAAAAACGTTTATGCTATTGAATCAGGTACTTTGGAAATGAGTAAAAACAGAGCCGTGATCTGTAAATATACTATCACAGAATATACAGCACCACCACTGACGGATAAGAAATAAATAAATAAAAACAGTTAGAGAAAAAGGTGTTGCAGAAGGGCTTTTGGAACCAAGTAATAACAATTTTTCAGCAATTAGAATAGTGCTATTGTGGGAGTTATATACGGTTCTCTACCATATATGTAATCTGTTATACACAAGTGGGCTTGGTGAGTCTTTAATGGGGCAGATTTAGGGTCACAAATGGGGATATCACTGCCCTGATATACTTTGCCGCTTTTAGACTGGAAGTGAAGTGGACCAACTTCGTCATCTCCAACCCACCTCCGAATTCACCTCTTTAAAACACTTTAAAAGATGGCCATGCCAAAAAATAGTTAAGACTTAAAAAGCCTCGGCACTAGAAAACACATTGGTGGTGTCAATTACATGTTTCTTGCATAAATGATTCCACCTTCCTTTGCTTTAAAATAGAGCGTAAATGAAGTTATCTATTTTGTCGTTTTATTTTAAACCAGCCAAATGGAATAACAATTTGTTCTAGCAAGGTGTGTTGCTTTACACAGTTACTTTACACTGTCATCATCATAAGGTTTACTAAAGCATGTGTTCAGTGACAAAGGAAAAACAGCAAAACAGAGCCAGAGATCACCTGTGCAACTACATTCACAAAATAAACTAAATAACCTCATTCTATACTTTTGAAGACTTGATCATGTAAGAACATATTATTTGAATCATGTCTTTCTTAGATAAAATAGGTTTATGGCAAAAGGTTTTGAAATTAAGCTTGTACAGAATAAACTTTTTGACAGTTACAATGTGCAACTTAGACAATAAGTATATATAGCTTTACAGATTTTTGACATTTCAAGTTTTGCCTGAATGATGTGTGGCTAAAACTGACAAAAGAATTAACACATTTTTGTGACCTGATCCGAATTAAATTTCACACCATTCGATTAACATGTATTGCCTGATCAGCTAACATAAAAATAAATGGCAGATGAATGCATTTTCTTCACAAAATAAATTAATGAATTGAGGGCACTAGCATAATCTTGGAAATGTAACTGAAGGAGGAAAAAACTGTCTTGGGAATATAAAAATTGACATCTTTAGTTTTATTAAAAAAAAAAAATTATATTGCAAGTACAAAATCAAACTGTAACAAAACTCTGGGAAATGCATCTTAATGTAGGGAAGAGCACAGTACATATAGGCAAAAACAACATTAATTAAAGAGAAGTTGGGGTTTACATTGGTACAACATTCTCATCATCTGGGCAATGTGCCAAAGCAGTTAAAAACTACTGCATATGAATAAAGGGGCTTTGTGCTTAGTCTCTATCAGACACAAGCGAGACTTTATCTGGAGTACTGTGTATGCTTCTGGTCATCACAAAATAAAGAACAGAATCTCAAGGATGTGTTCATAGAAAAGTAATCAAGTGTGCCCCTGGATTAAAGGTATATCTTATTCTGACTGAGGGGAATTATCATAAATTGGACTTGAACAGTACAAACTACATAGGATCCTATAAAGTTGTTACATTAGAATTCTTCCAATTAAACAGTGAATCATAAACTTAAGCATATTGTTGCAAATTATGGAGGATTAAAGGCAGAATCCAAAAAGATGAAAGGGTTATAATAATCTGGAACATGATGCCAAGTTACAGAGCTGAAGCATGAACCATGATAACTTTAAAAAAAAAAAAAAGTCTTTATCAGGTTATTAGAAGACCATATGTGTTTTGGAGTGAATGGTTTTGTTTTTTTAAACTTTGTATGTTCTAGCAATACTACAATGATTGTACTGCACAGGTCTGCCAACAGATATATGCCTTTAATAAATGCAGTTTAATATTGTGACATTACAGTAGGGAGCACTTTCTCTGTTCTTTCAGCTGAACTTTTTTTCCACCAGGATCTTAATGTATTTTTTCATTTGTAAGACTGTTCTGTAGGATACACCATCAGAAATGCCTTTATTCTTCTTAAATGAAGGGCTCACAATTGCTGCATTTCCAAAGCAGTTAGAAGATTTGTTTTTCCAAACACTTCTATATTATTCAACTCAGGATATACTGATAAAAGTGGGTGTACATAAGTCAATAGGAAAGCACACTTTATGTTTCTTATGTGACAACAAGGCCAAAAATGTACCCACTGTTAACTGTGAATAAATTGCTAAAATCGTAGAACTGAAGATAAAGCATATTTCTCTTAAAAATTACCCATTGATAAACTACTGGATTTTGCACATATTGCTATATAAAATACATTTTATTTTAAAAGTAGCCACACTTGAAAGATAATTTTTTCCTATGTAGCACACTCAATTTTTTTTTTTTTTAACCAATTCTAAAATACAGACATTTGGAATGGTGCAATCACAGTATCAGTCTAAAACAATGCTATGCACACATTACCACTGTGCTAGTTCAACTACACAGGCCTCCTGTCTGATATTAAATTAGCTTTAAAAATTTGTCCAAACCCTTCAGAACACCTCTCTGCTGTCTGTTACTACTTACACAGAAAGAAAACAGACAGTTGAAATATGGTGCATATCCTTATTCAGCTTTTAGGTCGTTCTGAGGGGATCTTTCAAATCCCAGCTAAAGCTTCCTTTTGCTTTGCTACTGTTATGTTTTCAAATATGAGTTTTAATACTCACTGCACTCTGTAATACAGCCTACTAAAGCTGAGCTCATAATTCATCAGTTTATTCACTATTGTTACTTTGCCTATCACGATCATACATAGTTTTACAATGCAGCTGGGTTTGACTTTCACAGTTTGCTTGCTGCAAAAGTTAGTCAAGTATTCCTTCAAGTCCTAGGACATCCACCTCATATTAACAGATCTGGTTAGAATTCTGTATGAATTATTCCTTTATGAAAGGAGTGAATATAGCTAGAACACAGCTTGCAAAATTAGTCCAAATGAGAGACATTATATTCATAAAAATTCCAGGTCTTTTATTTTAAAATTTCAACCTAAAAGTTGTTGTTTAATCCTGCCAAACAACATCTGCAGTGAAAAATAGCAGGATATTGCCACTGGTTCCATCCTGATTACACCCTGCCAAGTGGCATCAGATATTAAATATTTTGAAATATTTCTGTGCTGGGAGCAATGACCTCTGTAACACACTAAATTCTACACAGCTGGAAGCTTCCTGAGTAAGAAAGTCAATGAAGCTATATATAATTTCACCCAAGGGAATCACTAACTACTAACAATACACTGGAAAAGGGACAGTTCCACCCTTTTCCCATGTAAACTGCTTTGTGGTAACAGCCTTCTTTTCCAATTGTAACAATACTACTTTTACTAAAATGTCAACGGATTTTAAAATATAATCACATTTATGTACATAAATATCACCCTAATGCAATCACGGATAACATACTGAAATTAGATTATTACAAAATAGTTCCTCCTTCTAGTTTGTAACTGACTCCCCACTAAAATCAGTTCAGGGAAAGGCATACAGCAAACTAAAATATATATTTTTTAGTTCAGGTGTAAAACAAAGTAAATATTTTTGTACCATTTTCTCACCAAACAAAAGCTACTTTATATTTCCCATTTTTGATTGAGACAGTACTGGATGATTGCTGATCACTGCTGCCAGAAACAAAAAAAAAAAAAAAAGATACAAATATAGAAAAATTATGCCACAACATTAAGTTGCACATAAACATCCAGGAAAAAAAGCTCATAACCAATTATTCTGACACAATTTATGTGTTTTAAAGCTTACAAGGTGACATATTTATGCTATGTTACTGTATAATACATATGACTGTCTACTGCCTGTTAGATCTCATTACTCAAAAAATAGAACCTTTATTCCCATAACTGTAATAGGGCAAGAAGGTTTGACCATTAAAATAACTAAATGCAAGCAATTAGAACAATTTTTTTTTTGTGTGGATTTAGTGTGATGAGAGTAGTGTGAAAATACTAACAATAATGTGCCATAAAAACTAAATATAATTATAAAACCTAATAATCACAGTTGAAGATGCAAAACACATACCGGAATATGAAAGAAAATACCAATAAATTTCAAATTAATACCATTATAACAAGGAAATATATTTGTGTGTGACAACTCTACATTAAGATGTGCTTTAGTTTGTTTTTTTCATTTCAACATAGTTTCAACTTTCAACCTGGAAAATAATGTAACTCAGCTGAAAATACTGCATCTGAAATCATAACAATAGTTTTGACCTTTCCAGTTGCATTTATTTCTGGCTAAGATAATAGCAATCCATGGAACTGACATATAGTAAATCTCTTCTGCCTCTTTAAACCACTACTTTACAAACATCTGTCACTCAAGCAGGCAGCACTCACATGTAATAAACACATTGATAAACTGCAATACCAAGCAAGACGTTATGGGCTAGCTGTATTTTTATGAGCTAATTTTAAAGTCCTAGATGTTTCCATATTAAGTGAATTATCCTTTGAATGTTAAGATTTTAAGCTCTCTGGACATGAATGCTGTGATTTTGATTATTGATTATTCCATCTTCCAAGTGGATTGTCACAATTTCTTCTGGAATTTTATACCTTGGTAGCATCTGTCTGGTTTTTGTCCTTTACTGGCATTTGTTAATATATGGTGAACTAACATGGTGATTTTAATAACAGTAAATTTACCACTGATATTAGAGACTTCTTAAGAGTGTTTTAATCTCAAAAAGGTGCTAAAATAATTGTTCCATATAATTAATGCAGTACACGCAAATACTGTAAATATTATACCATTTTTAGTTTAAAATTTTGCTATAACGTAAAATATCTAGAATTACAGCTGGAATGCCCCCAGGGAAATGTTAAGGTGTTCTTTAAACAATGAGAATTGTTACAAATGCTACAACTGCTTCATTCTCAGCTGTGCACAGAATCTCCAAACCATGTAGAACTTGCTAGAGAATTAATAAACACATTTTTTTTAAACTCACCAATCCTGTATAAATTTGTCAGTCAAACACTGTATCAGTCTTCTCATTGTACTATGCACATAACATTTATGTATCTGTTCAATCACAATCTCTTCAAACATACATTAATATATTTAATACTAATTCAAGAAATGGACAAAAAACAGAAAAAAATAATTATGATTGAATCTGATCAGAAATATGACCACGTTTATATAAAGAAATCATCAAGAATTTAATTAATGTGAATATATAAAATATCCTAACCATAAAAGTGCAACGATTTTGTGCAACTATTTTATGTGACCTTTTTATGTTATGTTTTTGTCACACTTTAAATCAGACTTATTTTGAAACCTACATATGTACAGTATGTTTGGTACCATTCTTTTCAGGATTTATCGAACTTTAATGTGGTGGTGTTAGATTTGCAGATTATTATTCAGTTTTTAAATTATAAACTAAAAAATAGACAAGACAAGCCTTTATGCAAAGAGGTTTAACCATGCCCGGGGCTGGAAATAAAACAAGCAGTAGGACAGCTGCTGTTTGAAGCTCATGCGAGATGCAGATCTCGTGCCACGGCATCAGCAGCAAGCCAGCAGCTGATCAAGCAAAGAGGAGGTTAAAAAAAAAAAAAAAAACTGTTTTTGTTTCCCATTGTATCACTGTTTAGTAGGGGGTTTCAGAGGAGTGACAGCGTCTCCTTGGGGTGCATTCTGCCCCCCTCTTCACAACGCGAGCAGCAGACATGCAAAGTGGCTGGAGCATAGCACAGGCCGAGGGGATGGTGAGTGAAGCGAGCAGGGGGCGAACCCTATAACTATAGATAGATTTTTATATTTATATAATATACAAAGCTGCTGCTTTTTTCCCCTTTACGCCTGTACACAATTAATAATTTGTCAATACTTTCATTCATACATTTCTGCTACAGTTTCAGTTGTGCTTAGTGAATTAGTACAATCCTAAGGAATACAAAATTAACTGAATATTAAATGCAACTGAAATAGTTAAATAAAATTTTTTGATATGTCCAGAAAGTGTAAAAATATGGATAGAACATTTTGTGCATGTGTTGTTTTCAAAAATCATCAGAGTTAAATTAATTCTTATAGTGTTTAAGTAACCCTTAATAGTGTTCATATGGAAACAACACTTCCACATACACACTTCTCAAGTGTTACTTTAACACTGGCAGTTTTGCTGTGCATCTATTAATTACAATTCATACCTAAAACATTAAAATATTTGTGTTTTGTTACCTCAGAGAACTTGGGACTCACTTCATTTTTAGGGCAGACTGCCTTTTGTATGAAGTCTGCATTATAACTCTGTTTTCACACAAGTTCAATTAAAAATTCCAGATAACTCTTTCAGTCTAAATGTATATTAGAAGGTCAGACCAAACTTCATCTTTATATTTCTCCGGTGTGAGCTCAGCTGTGTCCGTTTCTGATATAGATCCTCTAGTAGATGGACAACTTTTAGTTTAATAAAATACTTTCTTAAAGCGGTCCAATATTTTTAATACAGCAATCCATAAAACATTTTACATGTTAAAGGATTATCAAAACACTTGCTTTATTCAACCCTACAATTCTTGAGTGTCAGCTTTAGTAAAATTTATAAAGACAAGATACCAAGAAGGAAAGTCACTGAAGTAAGGTCTCAAATTGTAATTTGGCAGCTCAGACTAAATAGCTTTTTATGTACTGTACGAATTATACTAAGCATCTTAAAAATCAAAGAACATGCTGCTATTGTACTTTTTCTCAATTAGTGAGTGAATTAGCTATTAAAATTACAGCCATCCAAAAGTAAAAGCTGTATATGAAAAGATTCTTCCTGCGCTCACTCAAGTTGACTGACACACTGAAAGTATTCAAATTCCAGTTAGTGTAGGAAGACATTTTACACATCCTGTACATCTTCTTCTTAACATTTTTTGGACAACTACTTCATATAAAAATCCATCAATTTACAGTCCAGCTGGAACTACCTCTACACAGGGTGCCAGTCTGTAGCAGGGCACTCTCTTTCTTACACATATACAATATGCACTTTTATATGACAAACATTCACATCTTGAAAGCTGAATCACCTAGGGAATAGTCATACACAGAAAATGTACACTCTCTATACATACAGTGGCCAGACTATGAATCAGTGAGGTAAGAGGGCTTACAAAGAGCATCTTCAATGTAAATTCTAAGGTACAATACACTATTTGGTTTTTAAAATAGCATCTACGTTGCAAAATGTAACTTCATCCAATACTTGATAAAGCTGGCATTTGCATTATTTTATTATCCACCAAGCTTCCTGAAAAATATGATCATAAATCACTAGTTGAAGCCAACCATTGGAAATATCCATATGATACAACCGAAGTACGTAAAAGGCAAACTTACTTAGGTACACTTAGTATACAATGGATATTAACAAGAGAAAGGTATAAGAAATATTTGAAACAAAGTAAATGCAGCAAGAACAGCATGTTACCAAAAATAAATAAATAAAAAATAAACATTTCTTCTTTGACCTAGATCACACAGTAATATGCACAGAATATTTTAACATTTGTTGGATAAACAAACAACTTGCATTGTAAATGTTTTTACTTATTAAGTGTGTGCTGTTACATATTTGCAATTGTGTGATTACATGCATTTTGACCATCCCCTCAAGATAAATAGAAAAACAAAAAAGAATGGCCACGAGTTTACTGTTTGTGGTCTCAAGAAACCAAAAGTGATTTTCTGCATATGGTTGGGAAGTTTATTAGGTTTTTTTTTGGTTCTTTTTTAATCTTTGCAATTGCAGCAGAAGAAATCTGCTGCTAACTGCTTTTACCAGAGGATGCAAATGGCAGCGAGTTACTCTAATTTTTCTATGCTTGTGGCTTTAAGTACAGTTTAATAAAGTGTTTCACACTGGTATATTACAGTAATCCCAAGTTGTAGGAGTTTTTAGTATTAAATAAATACTTATTGAAAAAGAAAATATGATTTTAAAAGTATTCTGGAAGGGATCACATCACATCCACAGCACTAAGGGCATGGGTGTTTTGGGAGCAAGAGGTGCTTAAGTGTTTGAAATCATTGATTTGTTTTTTAAAATAAGCTTATTTCACAATTTCTTCAAAATATTGCTTCCTATCACAATTAAAAACACACACACACCACAACATTCTTATTCCTTTTTTAAGATGGTTTTAATCTTACCGCATAATCAAAGATTGTCACTTACTGGCATTACTTAAAGTTGGTCAAATACACACAAAAAGGAGATCTAAGTAAAAGCTCCATCAGTAATTCTCCAATAAGAATGTTTGGAAATGTTCTAACTAACTTTTCAAATGTAAATCTCCTAGAACCATTAATCAAAGGTTAAATCAATAGTAATTTTTTATCCATATAACGTATGTCACTATCAAAAGACCCCTGTTTAGCTCAAACAAACAAGTTAAATGTGATTATGATCGACACATAGTGGCTTTTTCAGTAAATCCTGAAGCATATTATATGTAGCATTATTATGGAAAAAAGAGCTCTTAAAGTAGTTTCCCATTGAAACTAAAGCCTAAATTATCTTTTGGTAAGTTTTATCTTAAGCAATAGACAGCACATAAAACTATTTGTAGCCACAGACAAAAAATCCTCTAATAATAAGGTTATTTACCACAGTGAAATTCCAGAGTAAAAAGAGAAACCTTTAATACGTTGATATAAAGGAAATGTTGAAAAGATTGTCACTGTTAAGTAGGAAAAGATTATGGTGTACTAAATCTTGCTACTAGTGAATCATTCCAAAAAACTATATCTCAAAACACCTGCACTAACCAAACTGAGTACTCTTTCATACAAGCCACAAATATTAATGAAAAGAAAAAGAAAAAAAAAGTATTTTATATGACTTTTTCATCTCAAGATAACTGCTCCCAATGCTCCAAAGAATTTAATGTGAATGTGACATTTAAAGACTGCACAAATGCAAACTAGTGAAAAGCATAGTTAATTAAAAAAGGTCAATGGAATCCTAAAAAATAAATGTAAAACTTACAGAAGGATTATAAATTTTCAGAATTAGTCCACTAAGGAAGAGTAAAGAAGGAAGCTTTGATTGAATTAATCAGTTTCAAAATATAAGAAAAATATTTGGTTCAATATCAGGAATGGCATCAGAAAACAGGAAATTAATCTAAAGTTAATAATAAACTGCACACTACTTCAGATCATATTTATGGATGTGTGATGCCTGGGTGGCCCACAGCTGGCACACTTGTCCTTGAACCCAGGACATCAATAGTCATGTACCGAAGATGGACTGGGAAATGAGGACGCAAAACAAAGCAGGAGATGATGTATCAAAGTGCTCGGTACTTTAATTTTCAAACAGACTTATTACAATTTGCATCATATAGACCAATTTCACTTCTGAATAACGACGTTAAAATACTCCCTAAAATCATAGCTAGAAGGATGGAGAAAGTGCTCCCCTCGGTAATATCACAAGACCAAATTGGATTTATTAGGGGCCGACACTTATCTTCAAATCTTCGACGCCTGTTTAATGTAATATACTCACCAACTAAATCAAACACCCCAGAAATATTATTATCATTGGATGCAGAAAAAGCATTCGGCATGATTGACTGGAAATACCTTTTTACTACACTGGAGAAGTTTGGCCCGAACATTTGTGCATGGATTAAATTACTGTATACTAACCCAGAAGCTTCAGTTTGCATCAACAACATTTGCTCAGACTACTTTAAACTAGAACGTGGTACTAGACAAGGATGCCCCTTGTCACCGCTGCTGTTTGCAATTGCCGTTGAACCACTGGCAATACATTGTCGAAATACTGATCAGATAAAGGGGATTAGCAGAGAAGGACTGGAACAGAAAATTTCATTATATGCAGATGATATGGTATTGTATATATCGGACCATAAAATTCTGTGCCTGCAGTCTTAACAGCACTCATAGAATTTCAAAAGATCTCTGGTCTCAGAATTAATCTGAATAAAAGTGTACTCTTTCCGGTGAATTCTCAGGCATATAATAAAAGATTAGATACTCTACCTTTTATCATTGCAGAACAGTTTAAATACCTAGGGGTAAACATCACAAGTAAACATAAAGCTCTTTATCAGCAAAATTTCGCGTCTACATGGAAAAAACTCAAGCAAGACTTGCATAGATGGTCAACCCTTCATCTCACACTAGCTGGAAGAATTAACACTGTTAAGATGAATATTCTTCCTAAGCTCCTTTTTTATTTCAAAACATTCCAATTGTGGTGAATGGCCGGCTCCATATTCCAGTCCTCACCCCCAGGCCGCCGGGAGGAGCTCTCCCGACAGTGTGGACAGGCCCCGAATTCCAGCAGGGCCTTATGGACTATGTAGTTTTTAGCACAGCCCTGCTGGATACCTTGGGGGCCACTGGGAGTCGCTGTCAGAGGGCCCGTGGACTCGTACAGTATATGCCCTATAACCTAGAAGTACGTCATAATCCCAGGACAGGAAGAGACGACGTGCTTCCAGGGTGAAGATATGGACTATTTACCCTGACCCAGAAGGAATAAGGACTTGTGGACTGTTGGGCAGGAACACCTCCGGGTCAGGGGGTATAAAGGGATGCTGGGAAAGCCCAGACACTGAGCTGAGCTGGGAGGTAGAGGGGTGAAGTGTCAGGGAGAGGAGGAGTGATAATTGTGTTTGTTGTAGAGTTTATTAATTATATGAGTAGTGTGGAGTGGAGGGTGCTTAGTGCACATATTTAGAAATAAAAGAATAATAGTTATACTTTTATATAGTGTCTGGCGTGGTTCCTGAGGATTCAAGAGGTGGATCAGAACCTCTACTGTGACACAATATACATTAATAAATCATTTTGTAAGCAATTAGATTCAACAATAACCTAATTTATTTGGAATTCAAAACATCCACGCATCCAAAGAGCGACCCTACAAAGACAAAAGGCGGCATGGCTCTACCTAACTTCCAGTTTTATTACTGGGCAGCAAATATGCAGACAATAAGACCTGGACACAAATAGAAGAACATATACAGGCTTGGTCCGCAATAGAAGTAAAATCCTGCAGTACTTCTTTGTATTCCTTGTTCTGTGCTCCAATAAACACACGTTATCGGCAATACACTAAAAACTCAATTGTGCTTCACTCACTTAGAATATGGAACCAATGTAGAAAGCATTTTAAGACGGAGAAGCTTCTATCTGTGGCACCTCTGCAAGAGAACCACCTCTTTCAACCTTCACAAACATATGCAGTTTTTAATATCTGGAAAAAATTTGGGATTAACTTGCTTAGAGATCTTTATATAGACAACGTCTTTGCATCCTATGAACAATTACATTCCAAATTTAACATTCCAACTACACATTTGTTTCACTATCTTCAAATCAGGAACTTTGTTAAACAGAACCTTCCAGATTTTCCTCATCTTGCACCCACATCCATGCTGGAAAAAATATTGCTCAATCTCAAGGACTTAGACACCATCTCTACAATGTATAAAATCATTTTACAACCCCTCCCTTTCAAAGATCCAAGAGGTCACTGGGAAAAAGATCTCTCAATTAATATATCAGAAAAGGAGTGGAAAGTAGCAATGCAGAGAATTCACTCGAGCTCCATATGCGCAAAGCATACAATTATACAACTCAAAATTATATATCGAGCACATCTGTCTTGACTAAAACTCTCCAAAATGTTTCCAGGGCATGATCCAACCTGCAAACGCTGCAAACTAGTTCCAGCCTCACTGGGTCACATGTTCTGGGCCTGCACCAAATTAACATCATTCTGGACAAAAATGTTTAATTACCTTTCAGACAGCCTTGGTCTCACAATCCCTCCTAACCCATTAACAGCTGTGTTTGGGGTTCTTCCAGATGGGTTTAAGGTGGAGAAAGAAAAACAAACTGTGACTACATTCACTACACTTTTGGCACGCAGACTTATTCTGATAAACTGGAAGAACCCAAACTCTCCTCTTTTAAGTCAGTGGGAAACTGATGTGTTATATACTATTTGAAATTGAAAAAAATCAAATACTCAGAGGATCCGTACAGACTTTTTTCAAAGCATGGCAGGATCTAATTAGTAATATTTTAAAATAATCTCATAAAGCACAGAGAATTTATTAATTTAGGTATGTTTACAGGTCTTAAATTTCATGCCGTTTGTCTTGCTCTCTCTCTCAGGGGTGGTAATCGATTTGTTCTTAACTCAGCTTTTCTTTTTATAAAAACTTGATTGATTTGTATGGATTGCAATAAAATTAATAAAAAGGAGAAAAAAAATTCAAACAGTAAAGTGTTCAAAACCAGGCACAATGTTTCTTGTAAACAAACAATGCAATTAAAAAAGTGTTAAACAATAAAGAAATAATCCATTAGATGGATTAAAACTCCAAAGTTAATAATTGTCAGGATCTTTCAATTTAAAAACACTCATGAGCCTCTGCGCTTTCTTCTAAAACTGGTGTCTCCTCTGTTCACACTTTTGGATGTCCTAAGCAAGAGACAGGTGCAGTGAATCCTTAAATCCTGCTTGTGTCTCCAACCCTTGGCATCTGTGGGGATCAAGCGAGCTGTGCTGCCTTATACCAGGGACATGTTTTAGGGCAACATTTTCACACATCTGCCTCACTATTATGTCTATACTGTCCTTTCCTTTTGTTTCCTGTTCTTTTCAGATTTATCTTGCTCAGGCTCCTTTTATACTAATGTTGATGCATCATCCTAATTTACTATCCACAGAGTGCCGATGTGGAACAGCTGACCTAATCAAGCAATTAGCTTGCCTCTCCAAAGAACACCCACATGGCTGCACCCACGGAAACTGAAAGGCACTGTTTTTAGAACTGTTATGGACCCCTAATGTGCAAAACCACATTCCTCCCCACCACAAGCTGCCAGTTGCACCCAATCATGCCCATCAGACACTTGCATTTAAAAGCCTTAAAATCATAAGTACATTTAAAGCACTGCTAAAAAACTTTTAAAACAATCAATAAATACATTTCTAACTAAAAACGTGCACATTACCAAGAACCTTTAATGTGCACTAGAACAAAAAAAAAATCACTTGCAATTAAACAGATACAGTACTCTAGTAGAATGGACAAAGTTTTAAGGCGAAACCGGCTAAAGGATGAAGGGTTATGAGAGGACAACCATAAAAAGATCAAGAAAATAAAGACAAAAAAACTAAGACGGCAAAGAATCACTCAACTGACAGATCTGTGTTCGGACAGGTACGAAATCTTACATAAATGAGAAAGAAGCAGGTTTCATTTAACAGGTTTAGATGGAAAAAGAGATAAAGAACAGATATGACAAAGAAATTCTCGTTGCTGCAAGAAAAATGAATTATGGCGCCACACTGTAAGTGATGTAGCAGAATAAAGAAGATTTCAAGGTTTGTCAAAGACAGAAAATACTATGTTTAAATGACAACTTTAATAAAAAGAAGAAAAAGTTAATATTAAAACAAATGATCAGAGTGAGCGATCATACTAGATGCATACTTTATACATATATTTTTAATGACACCGCTATTTTTTTGCTTTAATTTTTTTCAGCATATACAATTCAACCAGCATTTGTTTACAATACACACACAAAAAAAAAGTAATTTCCTCTCTTTGACTTTCACTTTCCAAGTAAATCTTTGTAGTTGGGAATTTTGATGGCCAGAAGGATATTGTCTCATTCAGCTAAGAGACAAGCAAAACATTAACCACAACTTTGGCATTACTTCCAAATGATGTGGTTAAAATGACTTCTAAAACTCTCTTTTTTAACAGTTTAAACCAACAGGAACAACACACCTTCCTAGTTACCTATATTTATAAAATGGTGCTGCCAAATTCACTAGGTTGACTATGAATGACTAACAAATCACTACTTTCTTTCATAATGTTATTCATTTTAGTTATACAGACATCTCTACTATTTAAGTGACCCTACCCCACTATTCTATACTATATTAAAAATCAATCAGTAAAATCACAAGTCAATCTGCAGCACCTAAACATATTTTATTTTAAAAAGATGCCATTTAGGAATGGACTGTCAGAGTCAACTGGGGCCACATAGAGAAAAACAAGACTACTGAGGAGCTGCAACTGGGCAGTAACTGTTATATACAACTACCACTCCAGAAGTAAATTTAATTTGCAGCTCCCAGAGGTTGGGAGCATGCATCGATACAGCATGTTACTACATCCACCACACAATGAAACACTTCAAGATCCCAAAGTAGGACACAAGCGCAGCTGTGCAACAAGTGACACCTCGGCACCTCACTAGTTCAAATAGAATGGAACAGTGTAAAGTTTTTGTTTTTTTTAAAAGTGGCTAGAGTGCCGCCAACCCCAGGTTTTCCCTGCAAGTTGAAAACTTGCTTACAGGGTTGGATGCAGATTTAACATCATACCCAGGACTGAGCAAGTGGTGGTTAAGAAATGGAGTGGAATCACTTCTGGCATTTATGGGATTCCGCCTCCGAGCCACTAATCCCATCTGAGCATATAAAGAATATAGGTAACATGCAAAGAACTAGTAATGGACAGTTATGTTGCTCAGCTATTAAAGGTTCCAGATCAAGTTTGCAAAATACTGAACAATTAAATAGCTGCTCTGAAAAGCACAAATTTCTAAATTAGAAATGGCTGTAAAATTTTCAATTCTGGATGAATTATTAGTGTAGGGGTGCCCAACCCCCGGTCCACTGCAGCTGGGCCGCAAGAGAACTGCCAGCAGCGGAGACTCACTCAGTGAAGGGTTACAGCAAAATGGCTGTCCCTTTCACTGAAGAAACTTTTCAGAATGCTAGGGTGGCAGGGCTTTGCAGCGGCGCAGAGAGACAGGAGACAGACCGAGGTGAGAGAGTATTACAACAAAGTATTTTTATGGTCCAGACAGTTTCCCCATATGACAAGTCTATAGAAATCTTGTTACTACGAAGTACATTCAGCAGATACTTTCATTACAATGAAGTGACCTTGAAATGCTTGAATGAATCATCCACAGAGCAGTTAGTTCTGTAGTCGCAGCTCAGTTGTGCACATTTACACAACGATCCCCAAACAGAAACATTGTAAAAAAAATTCTTTCTTTGAACTTTCCTCATACTGTTTTTTTGCTGTTTTTGTTTTCTGTAATTTTCAATGATACCTTTTGCTTATTGATCGTCACAATTTGAAAAACATCCATTGGAATTTAACTCATTGTCACCCTTCTATAGAAACAGCAGACACGAAAAAACAATAACAGTATTAATGTTTGTGATGGGTAATCTGTTGGAATGACAAATGTAATGCATATGTCTTTGTTATATGGGAAAAAAAAGAAGAAAAATCTTGGGGTGTAAACGTATGCGAACTGCTGCATTTGAAGACAGTTTTTATGTGATTCAGAGAAGCTTGTTCAAGAAATATTCCTATTAATGTGGCACTCATTCAAGAAAATGTGAGGTTTCTAAACTCTTTTGGGACCTCCGTCAACAGGCCAACACGCCGAAGAGCGTCCCGAAGTGCAATCACCGCCTCTGTGGAAGACAGTTTCTGTTGCCAGGGAAACAGCAGGCTCACAGCTCTGCTACATCTCTCCGCCAAAGCAAACAAAAAAGATCTCAATGGGTGATACAAGGAACATTATAAATGCAGGGAACAGGATTACTTGGCCACTAACCTGGTCACAACCCTGCCTGACTGCTGTGTCTGTTTATAGGAGAGTGGCAGATCCCACTACAATAAATAACCATACTGTTCTTGTTTCAAGCTGAATAAAGCTGGTTTTGCTAAAGTAGTGAGACTCAGTCTCAGGTTTTGGGGTGTAAAACAGGGAATTATAGCGCAACCACGATTTTTTAGGATTCACTTCTGTGGTGCTTCACTGCAGCACTGTGAGCCTGCCCCAGCAACAGACAAACAATCTTATACAGACGCGGCAATCGTGCTTCGGGATGCACTTCAGCGTGACATTCCCATTGGGTGAGGCGATCTCAAAAGAGTTCAGAAACCTCACAATATGAACAGGCATACAGGCACTATTGGGCACCCCACCTTTAAACACTCTGCAGACTCAGTATCCAGCCAGGCTGGAGGAGTGCTGGAGGAGCCTGAGGAGGAAAATTTGAGGCAGTGGTGGAGTAGCAGCACGTGGGGCAGAGGCAGAAAATACATGGTGTTCAAGTTGGCAGATAAAGTGGCTGCATTCAAAGCCAAACTTGATTTATGGGGCAGATGAGTAACATGGGATGCATTGGGATTTTTGACATGTTTCAAACGTTTGCAGAGGTTGTTAAAGATACCAAGCCAGGGCCTTCTTTCTCCCAGCTGGTGTATAATCACCTCTCTCAGCTTTCAATAGAGTTTGAGCATTATTCCAACCAAAAAAGAACCCCCAAATGGAAAGGAATGGATCCGTGACCCATTTGTGAATAAGCCAGGTGAATCAACTTTGTCTGTACTTGAAGAAGATCAACTGCTTGAGGTTGCAAATGATGGTGGCCTTAAATGTATGTGTGAGACAACTTTAAATCTCCTTACATTTTGGATTAAAGTCAAGGCGGAATATCCTGAGGTTGCCACAAAAGAACTGAAAAGTCTGCTTCCATTTCCAACATCATCCTACCTTTGCGAAGCAGCATTTTCTGCAGTGACAGTAACCAAAACGAGATTACGGAATAGACTGAACATAAGCAACACACTTCGTATGCCACGGTCTTCCATCGTCCCCAGATGGGATCATTTGGTTGCAGAAAAACAAGCTCAGGGTTCCCACTGATTCTGCATTATGGTAAGTTGTATAATTTCTATTAATATTATAACTTAATAATAATAGAAATGCAATGTAAATTGTCTATAAAACTGTCCTACGAACCTGCCCTGAATCCTCCACCCTAACCTGTTCCTAGAAAAATTTTCTTCTAGTAAAGCAGTCCTTGGTGTCAAAAAGGTTGGGGACCACTGTATTAGTGGACACTTTCACAAAACTACAGGCACAATGCTCAGGGAAGACACAGGATTCAACACTAACCCCACTTGCAAAGCATTTCAATCAGAAAGCCCCAAAAATAGAATTGACTTAAAAATGCTTTCATACTATTGGTCAAAAGTGGGAAGTGCAAAGGACTCATGAGTGAATATCTGGTATCACTATGCTCATCTGCCTGTGCTGGAGGCAAAGGATGCTTTTATTATGCATAATCAAAACAAATTCAGACAGCTTGGTTCAGTTTAGTGTAAACAATAAAAAGCAAAAAGATTTTCTTTAAATAAATCCCATCCCGTTCATCATTTTGTGATGGATCAATTTGTAATTGTGAGATTCCTGGGTTGTACTGCATGTTCATGTTTTTAATGCCAGCATTATACACAAAATTAAAAATCAAACAGAAACAAACGCATCTCACTCTTCCTTGAGGTACAATATGGTCTGCAGTTTTCAAAGCACCTCATAGAAAGGGTCAAGACTTAAGTTAAAACCTGTATATTTCAAAGCTCTTCCTGGTGTCTTCCAGCACTGCTTGTTCTTTTAGCTTATTTTTCTGGTGTTAACTTCAATGTACTAGTCTCTCTGCCAGTTTGATAATGCACTGTAATCTTGACTGTTTTCTAAATTACCTTGTGGTGGTGAACACTGTTAAAAGTAGTCACAAAGTAGCAAAGTCAAAAAGTGAACATTTACATATAGACTTAATCACAAAATTTGCAGTATGTGCACAGTAAATTCTGTTACATTTAAGCTAAAAATCACTTCAGTATTTATCTTTACTTCCTACAATTATAGTAGTAAAATAATAATTAAAATAAAGATAACAGGGGAATTTGTATTAGGTATAGAGTTTTCAAATAAACCCAGTAACAAAGCAATTTAAAAACTGTAAAGATGTTTAGAATTTAGTTATGCTCATACAGAAGAGTTCAGATGTAAAAAAACACCTACTAATGCAAATTTAAATTGCATTACAAAACTTGTGTGAAATTCTGAGCAATAGTTATGGAGTTAATCCACCACACATTTATACATAGAGTTCTGCATGTGAAATCAGTAATAATAGTAGACTCTTTTTCTCCCCATCATGAAAACTGCAAAGAAATTCAACAAAATAATAAAAATTACAATGGAAGCATTTTACTGATCACTTTTGAATGCCAAAAACATAGACAAAGCAGGTCATCTTAAATATTAAAAGTTAATCTGAGTGAAGGAACCATCAGCCAGAAAATCATGAAACCAATGTCTCTAACATAAGACAAAGTGCCTAAAAGGAAAAAACCAAATTAAATTTGATCACACTACAAAACTGCAATATACTATTTTGATAGCAACTGTACAATTTGAATTGTTAACCCACAGACCTGTGAATGGCCTTTACCTTCTGTTTATGTTGTGTTACAGTCAGGGTTTCTTTCCCCGGCTTGGATTTATATATTTATTTATGTTTGACATATTACTTGTAATGTTTTTATGTTACTTCTATTAATTTTATTATTTGTTAATGAAGTACTGCAACTATAATATTAACATACTGCCTTTCTGTCTGCTTTGTGGGTGGAGCCCCAGGAAAAGGGATCACTCTGACTTCACTGCTGCTGGGTTCTCCTTCTTGCTTTATATTTCCAGAAGAGAGGCTAAGCAGTACAGCAAAGAGATTGTATTAGGAATCTGTAAATACAGTGTCTTCTTTGAATTTACTGTTTTCTGCAGCTTTCTTGCTTGTTATTTAAATTTGCATCTTCTTGTCATGTTTGAGATTCTATAATTATATAGGTGTCTGTGATCTACAAGGGTCAAATAAGGGTTAAATAATCAAGTAACAAACTGTACGAGTGTCATCAATACTTGCCCCGAAAACCTGGAACACTCAGTAAACTAGTTACGATTATCCTTTAATTTGAATGACTAATAGACTTGCTTGTATTGCTGCACTGGAGAAGCAATAAATACATACATACGGTAAACACAAAGTATTCAGACCCCTTCATTCTCTGCACACTTTGTGTTGTAGATTTACCATTCTTCTCCATCAATCTACACTAAATAACCCATAATGACAAAGTTAAAACAGGTTTTCAAAAAGGTTTGGAAATTACAAAAAAAAAATCAAAAAAATGAAGGCTCTCATTCATATAAGTATTAAGACCTTTTGCTGTGATACTCCAAACTGCTCAGGTGCAACCGGTTTTCCAGAATTCATGTTGTAAACTGGGAACATGCATGCAGTGGCTGAATTAAAGGCTTATGTGAGAACTCCACACTAAAACCATGACCCATATTAAATGGACCAGTGCCTACAGGCTGGTATGGAGCCCTTTGCCATGGCTGGAAGAGTTTAGAATGGGAGAATGTAATTTTGTTTATCTGAGCTTACTAAGTCAACATGTGATGTCATGTTCAAAAAGCCTGTTTAGTTTACTGGGTGGAGATTTTCCTGTAAATTGATTGATTAGGTGATACAACCACAAGGACTGAAATTTGCAACTGAGAAGGTGAGGAAATGGGCCTTTTAACGGGAAAAGGGCTGTCTATAGAATGTGAAGCATAGTCAATGTTGAACATTTTTGGTTTCCCAGAAAACATTAACTTAGTGTGCTTAAGGTGCTGTAAAAATGTAATATTTAAGCTAAAAAGGTAAAGATTAACTACTTCTTACCCAAAATGTATCTGCATAGTAAGTGAGTTGTATTGCAAAGGATAATGTAACCTTCTGTGACAATTAGTGTAGCAGTCATACAAATATTTATGTAAAGAAAAAAAAATTCTATTACAAGGAAAATAAAAAAAAATATTAAAATATTTTAGCAAAGTGATTATGAGTCTGTGCTGTAATTCAATAATAATATATTAGCCCACTTTTGTGATACACAGTATGAAGCTGATAACTTTGAAAAAAATAATCATGAGTGTTGATATGAAATCAAATTTCCTGCTTTTAACTCAGACATGTAGAAACCACTATATAAAATTATTGTTTGCATGTACATTTTCTAGTTTTCACTTGCATTGTGACAAAGCAGCCATCTTTGCACTCATTAATGCATTTGACCGAAGATAAGAGAAAAGAGAAAAAGTCTTGTAGCAGCTAAATTGGCATAACTAATTTCAGCATGAGATCGAACTTTGAAATATTTTCTCATGGTCATTTTCCAGGCCCTAGTTTTAATACAAATCTCAATTTTTAATATTGTGTAAGCTAAAAAAAGGCTATCTAAAAATACCAGTATATCACAAATATTCCTCGTGAAATTACAAGAACATAATTGGTCTTGTGATTAGAATAACCAAATTCTAATAAAATGTGTTTTTTTTTTAAAATAAACACACATATATTGCACATACTGTATCTACTGCAAAGATTAAGACAGTTCTTAAATCTGTTATCCTATAAAGCACTGCACCAGTAATATATAAAAGAAACAAACTCAAAGTACGCAATAGGAGAATGTTTTTTCCCTAGTAGGTGGCATCTTAAAATCTATAATTCAAAGGAAGTAAATCCCAAGAGTCCAAGCACTCGCGCCACTAAATATAACAGTTGCATTTTTTAAAGCACCTTAGCCCAAAGGGGTGTTTGTAATATAGGAGTGTAAAATATGAGTGGGACAGTAAATAAAATAGTTTCATGAAATACAAGTGATATGCTATATAATAATTAAATATATACTTTTTATTCATGAAGATCTTTTTTATGAAATATAACTCTTAGAAATATTTAATTCTTAGTTAATTCAAAGATAACTACACAAATACTAGCACTTATCAATGATCTCATAAGTCACTTTTAATCATTTGTTCTATAAACAGCAGCAGACTACTTAAAAGCCCAACACTAACATTATAAAACATGCTGTGAAAAAATGACTTTATATAAATCCTCATATTACACTCAAAGTGAAAAATATCTAAACTTCAATTTAAATAAAAATATAATAAAAATTATATATAATAAAAGCAAAAAAACATCAAAAAAAGATTTTTTTTCTCAAATATGTGTGCTACAATTATTGGCACCCCTGGAAAAATCATACAAGCAAAACTGAACCAAAATATATTCCCATTTATATTTTTCGACTTTAAGCTCATCCAAGTAAGTAAGTGAGTGGTCAGCCATGGTTTCAATACGGTATAAATGTGAGGTGACACAGAGGCCAAATTCCTAAAGTCCTCAATCACAATGGAAAAGTCCAGAAAACACAGCAGTGATGTGTGACAAAAGGTTGTTATCCTGCAATATTAAGGAATTGGGCATTTTTAGCAATTTATCTATGTAGCCATTACAGAGCAGTAAGTAATAATTAGAAAGTATAAAGCAACTGGAAAGGATCAGAATTGGACAAGAGGAGGATGTGTGTTTATATTGACAATAACACACACTGAAAAGGATGGTTTGACTGGCCAAAGAATCTCCAAGGACCACAGATGAAGAACTATTGATGCGAGATGAGTCTCCGGGAGAGAAAGTCTTGAAAACCACGATCAGATGTCACCTACATAATTACAAGTTGTTGGCAGGGGTTGCCAGAAAAAAACTCTTCTGCTGTCAAACAATAAATTCAAGTACCTACAGTTTGCTAAACATTACTAGAAGTTTCAATAGGACAGTGTTCTATGGTCATATAAGACAAAAACAAAGCTTTGCAGCAACAAACACCAGAGATGGGATTTCAGAAGAGAACATCATCTCCACTATAAAGTGTTGGAGATTTGATGTTGTGGGGCTGTTTTTTGCCAAAGGTCCCGGACAACTTCCGAGGGCACATAGTGTTATGGGTTCCATCAACTAGCAGCAGATATTAAAAAAACCCTGACTGACTCTGCTCAGAATATCCAAAGCACACCAAATAATCAACACAAAAATAGTTCAGTGACCACATAATCAAGGTTTTACCACAGCCATCCCAGTGCCCCAACCTAAACCCCATTGAAAACCTGTCCTCAAGCATGAACTTTGAAATCTGAAAGATCTAGAGAGATTCTTTATAGAGAGGAATGGTCTCCGATCCCTAGTCATGTGTTCTACAATCTTACTAAGCATAAGAGCAGAAGAGTCTTTGTTTTGCAAAAACAGGGTTACAGTAATTATTACCAATGATCGTGGAACACATATATTTGAGAAAAATAATTGATTTATGATTAGAATGTCCTTTTCATTTCAATAATTTTAATTCAATTAAAGGTTAGAGTTTTCTTAAAATTTTGAATGAAGGATCAAGAGGATTAACAATAAAGACATTTTAAATTGGCCATTTTGCTTTTGTTTATTAAGGGTGCCAATATTAGTGGAGGACACTGTAATCTTAAACTGTTAACATTTCTCACAATTTAATGATGTGATGTGTAGTAAATAATAGAAGACAATCGTAAGCAAGTCTGGATTTCATACTAGTTAAGAGTCCTTTGAACACTTCTGTTTCAATACCCATCTATCCATCCCTCTAACTTTTTAACATTCCCAAACCTGCAAAATCCAATTCAAAATTGCAGCGGACCAGAATCCATTCTTAGCAGCAACTGCTTTTTGAATACATTAAATCTGTAGTTACACATTTACCTTCAAAATAAACACATAGTTTTTTTTCCATGAAACTGTGACTCTGCGCTAAAGGAGTACTGATAATTCTCTGTGCATCTCCTGTTATATATAATAATTGTTAATCAACTCTTATAAAAATTAGGTTTAAATAAAATGACATTAACAGAATAATTTCTGCAGGGATAGAATGATTACCTGACAAACATTCAAAGATTTCTTCAAAACAAAAACACAAACATGGCAAAATCTACCCATCCACTTTTATTTATTACATAATCCAGGATTAATGGAAACGTAAACACAAGCCAGAGACAATCCTGGCAGCACTGTGTGCAATACAGGAACAAACTTTTGAAGACGAGTATACTTATGCAAGCACCAACTTACTACAACAGCCTTAAACCTAAATTAACAGGTATACTATTAAATTACCTACTGTATATATTGGTTTATTTCATTGTACATCTTTAACTTTTATTTTCAGACACAAACAACTATGATTCTTATTACCACCTATGGTTCTTTAAGTTTATTGTCGTACAAACATGACCAAGTAACCCAATGTTATTGCTGGTAGATTGAGCAGAATTTTGCTTTACAGCATGCTTTTTGCAACTAAACAGTATTTATTGATAAACAGAATGTAAGCAAATAAGTCCCATCTTTCAGAGTGGGTGTTATTCAGTAGAAAACTCAATCTTGCGTTAAAAACCAAAGACATGGCCATATCCTACACATTTCAGTCAATTGTTACGTTTACTTTATATTTATTAGTGAAATGAGGACATCAGGCCAATAAAGAAAATCATCTTTGTTAATTACTAGGTAAAATGTACTTTTACATGTTTTTCCTTCCAAAATGCCATTACAAATATCAAGCAATTATTGCAAAAGGCCATCTCAACCCTTCTTGGAAGCACAGAAATAATGTTTTACGTGTTATTTAGATTTACAGCTGTAAACACAAAGAAAAGACCTCTGAAGGATGTCTTGAAAACTATATCTTCTATTATATGCACTATAACCAATCAACCATGTAGTAAATAAAATAGGCAATAGAGCATGAAACAGTTAATTCCAGTTTATTTTAAATACCCCAAAAATGTAAAGGTTCCCAAAGTGCTACCGTCAACTATACCAACAGACAACCATGCTACAGTATTCTGTGTATAATGACATTTTGCAATATTAGCATAAAAATTAATTCCAGCTATGTTAATGCTGTTGAAGAACACATTTTAAATAGCTGGTATGGAACTTGCTTACTCCTTTCATGACCTAATTCAGATCATGTCTTCTTCAGTTCCCATTTCTTTAGGCTGAAGAGATTTAACATATGTAGCTTTCATCAAAGCACACACTCAGTGGCCCTAGAAAATCCCAGCAGGTGTTCGCTGGACTTCTTATAGCACTATTTTGTCTGTCCCTTATTGAGAACAAAACCTCACACAATATACCAAACATGACCCACAAGTGTGTTACACAGCTTAAACACAAACACTATTGACTTGCATCCCGCACAGCGTACTGTACATCCTAACATTCATTATTAGTTTTTTCAACTGTTGTGTTTTTTTTATTTTTTGCACTCATTGCTTGGCCATAGAAGAGTACAGGAGATCAAAAACAGCATAGAGAGTACATTCCTGTTGCAATCCACTTACTATTTAATTATACTAGCCATTTTCACCTTCCTATGTGCAAAACATGTTTATTGCACAATCCTATATGTGGTATTTAATAGGTTTTACTCAACTGTTTAAACAATGTAACTGTTTCAGAAATTAGTCAAATAAATAAACCTTCATCAGTAGGTACATATATTTTTGGTACTGGTACTGCAGATTAACATTCATATGCAACACAGATGTCCAAATCCTCTCTAAGAAGTTCAGTGGAGTAAAGTATCAAAGGACAAGATATTAGGCAAGTTTACAGTACACTGCATCTACAGTGCTATGAAAAAGTATTAGCTTAGTCTAAGCTAAGGTCAGTGACAATTATATGAAAAAGTCATGGGTTCAAGTTGCTATTTATTTTAATAGTGTAAATTGTACAGATTCCTTCTTCCAACCGATTCCTTTCTCTCTCTCTGACTGACTGCCAGAGTGAGATGAGGAGGCCCCTGTTATGCAGGACTCAGAAGTAATTCTGGTGCCAGGATATTGCATGGAGGAAGCACTTCTAGATCAGGCAGAAGTCCTTCTAAGTAGGGACAACCACCCCCTGCAGCTGCCCCTGGCGGCACCCATTGATCACTGCTCAGCTGTCCAATAGGACTACAGTTCCCAGTGTGCCCTGCAGGTGCATATTTTGGTGCATCGGCCCAGGAACACTTCTACTTAACGTATTGGGGGAGCCTACTATCTTGGAAGGCTGACACCCCTGTGGCCTATCCATTGTTCTGGCCTCCCAGCCAAGTATGGGTCTTCTGTCCACCCCATCCAGGACACACAGGTCTATCTGTTTATCTTACTATGCTGGCATCTGATGCTGGCCTCCTGGCTTTCAGGCCACCCATTACATTGCCCTCCCAGCCAGATAAGGAAAGAGGGCTCACCCCATCCACGACACCAGTCGATCATATTTTTTATATTTTTATAAAAAAAAAAATTTACCAGTCAAATCAAAAACAGAATTTAACAGATTATTGTTTCTAATAGCTAATGTATGTTTCATTACATGTGATGTAGATTTTAGAAAGGGGGAAGCAACATAATCTCCATGTGTTATGGCGGTGTTTGACACATTAATATCTTGGAAAAAGTCTGAATAAGTTCATAAAAATTAATAGCAGGTTCATTACCAAAAAAACTGCTACTGCATTCAAGATAGTTTGCATTATGATTAGCTAGAATAAGAAATAATTATGATAGTTCTATTCTCTAACAGGTTTTTATTCTTTCTTTGAAAAAAATCCTTTAACTTCCTGTCTTTTAAAAATAAAATTGTGGTCCTCTACAATTCTCCAAATTAAAAGAAATTAGTTCAAAAGACCCTAGACAGAATACATTTTTAAATGTTTTATATTTCTCATTGCTAAGAATTGATTCATTGGTGTTTAAAATTCAGTCAGGTTCTTGTAATTTAGAAGATAAAATACCCCTATTGATTTTTATCACAAGGACATTAGGGTTTTTAATGTGCTGCAAGTTTAACAGCTCAAGCAAAGGAGCAGGAACTCTCAGCAATTATGCAATGCAAAACAGATGGCTCATTACTTAGACGTCAAGAGAATATATTCAATTGATCACTTACCATTTTATAATGAAACATCTAGGCACCACCCACAGAACCACACAAAACTGCACAAAACACGGATAGGATTCCTGAACATGGAAATGAAAACAGTAAGACACTTCACATTTTTGATATGGAGTGGAATTAAAAGAATTGGTTATTTTTGATCTAATTAATACCAGTTCCCTGGCTATAATGTGTCAATATACAATAATAAGCTGCAAATAAATTTCAAATTAAGTTGTTAAATAGGATATTGTTATACTAATAGGCTGATAATGAATGTTGTTTTTTATAGTCCAAGTATTTAAAAATAAAAAAAAGAATGAATACTATATTTTGACAACTTGGACATAAATCAGAACAAAGTACTCACTGTCAAAATATACTGCATGTATATAATTTTACATGGCCTTTAGCTACACCTACAAGGCAAAAAGGTATATATAATAAGCAATAGCATTAGACGTAGTAGTGCTAGTATTGCTGAATTTACACACTAGTGTTACAAATGTGTATGAACAGGGTAAGGGATGGAAAATATGCATTACTGGTATGGAAAATTGTGATAATTGCTTAACTCTTTACAAATTAGACTTTTTATTTACATGAAAGCAGGCTACACCTTAAGATCTATTAATGACATAGTCAGCACAATCACAAAATAACAATAACAGAGGTGTCTCTTGTCAGTCAAAATGGACACTGGCAGCAAGTCAAAAAACATTTAAAGATGATGAATTTTGTCTCTATGGCACAATGACATGCCATAAAAAAGAAATAAAAAATAAAAAAAAGCAGTTTGATACATTGTGCCAGACTGTGCCATCAAAGAGTAATCACATTAAGCTACAGCAACTTTTGCAGAATGCCCAAATGGTATATTCTGGTATTTTTTACTAAAATATGGCTACTATTTGCAAAACCTATTTCATATAATCTAATTTAGTTATGATGATATTTGATAAAGCTCAAATTTCTTTCCCTCCAGTGCAAACAGAACAACACTATGAATCTTAATCTTGGACAGTATCGAGGTCAGCATTGATACAGCGCCCTCCACAATTATTGGCACGCCTGGTTAAGATGTCTTCTAAGGCTTCTAATAAATTATTTTTTTTCCCACAAAATATAGGCTCACAACACAAAAAACTTTAATTGAAGCACATTAAGAAATTAATTTTTTATATGAAATCATGTGTGCCACAATTATTGGCACCCCTGCTGTTAATATTTCATTCAACCCCCTTTCTGCCAACAAGACAGCACTTAATCTTCTACTATAACATTTCACAAGGTTGGAGAACACAGAGACAGGGATTTTTGTATCAGAATTCTGATACAATTCCAGTTTGTTTTATTACAAGCTGCATAAGGATGATCAGATTGGACTTTAAAGATCATATGATTCTTTCCATGTTTCTCTCCATACAATGTACATTATTTACTATAACTATCCACTACTGACAATATTAAAAAGTGTCTGATAATAAAGATAATTAAAGAAATAGATAAGAGGAATGTTTAACATCCTTTAGCAGAGATGTCCAAGTGCATGGAAATTTTTTTTTTAAAGAAATAAGATATTGATTTAGTACAATGCATAAGCAGTTCATAATTTCTGCTTCTCCAACATAACCACATATTTGATTTTCTAAGAAATTTTATTCAAACATTCAGATGCCATAAAAACTAGTCAAACCCAAAATCATTACTATAGTAATGAATTACAATGTTTATCATGGGGAGGAAAAAATTACAGATAAATCTTAACATCTGCCTTCTTAGCAGCTTTCACCTCAGTGCCACATCAAATCCCTGCTTAACTGTTACCACTTCAATCATATAAAGCACAGTTTACACTTTATCATACTATTTAAGGAGTACCAGTCTAAATCATGTGGATATTCTTATGATACCAACTTTAAGCATACACTTTCTCCCCCCATCCCCAGATATCCTGAATATCTGTACTATATACTGGGGAAAGTGTTTTCTGGTTTGAAATGCTTTGTACATAAGCAACTCATTATCGTGGGCAAAGTATTGGTTAAGTAAGAAGAGTAGAAAAATGTGCCTCTACATGATGTTTTAACAGTTCTCTATCAATTTGCATTGTACTAAAAAAAGCACACTTTGCTACCAATCAATTGATTTTCTGTCAAGAGTCTTACAATAACAGTTTCCTCTGGTAACATAAGTAATACTGCAGTACAAAAACGTTTTTTGGCAATTCACCACATAATCCATTAGGTAGGTTCATTTCCCATGTGACATGTAAGGTCACAATTGAAATTCTACTTACCAATAAAAAAAATGCAGTATTCGAAACAGACAATGTTCATGCAAATACACTTAACTCCCTTTGCCAAATAATCAGATTATTGATACTCGCTTTTAAATTTGAAGGCATCTCTATAAAATTAATAAAATAAAAATTTGGGAGCAGTTTTTGTTAAATGTGCAGGTGATTTCTGAACTTGTATGAAACTGTACAACTGACACGTATTTACTGAAAAGTTAAACCAACCACAAAAATACTCCAGGAGGTGTACAAATTAGACTAGTCCTAAGTCACTTATAATTTTTTTCAAGATTTCTGTCACCTACTTCCAAATATGCAACAGAAAAGCTTAACTTAACTAGAATGTATTCTAAAAATGCAAAATATCAGTAATCAATCATTCTAACCTAGTGATACCCTTGATACTGAAGACTTGTTTTAATATGCAGGAAGGCCAATCATTTAAGAGTATGATGAGTGAATAACTTTCATACACCTTAAAATGTACAACCTGACATCCTGAAGGATTGCTCAGTCTAAAGTTAAGCATTTTGTCTACAGCAGGAAACCATTCCCATTGTATGGATACAACTCACACAGCCTACTAGCTTCCTATATAGGCTCTTGATCGATAGGCTTTCAGGATTCACTTATGCACATAGGCTTAAGCCTCTGTAACACACATTAGTTTTATTCTTAATCATTTGTTTATTTGGACAAAGTCCAAAAATGCCATAACATCAATAAATTATTTTTACATTTTGCGGTTTCTAATTTAGGTCTATTCTATTTCTGGTAGTTAATCATTGTTGTCATATTATGTATAAACAGTATTTTCTCAGAAAAGGTAATCACACATCCATTTTCTAACTAATTAACCCAGTCCAGAGGTGGCAAGAGTCAGCGGCTATCCCAATATGACTGAAGCCAGAGTCAATCCTGAACTCACATTACAACTATACAGGTTTAAGACAGGACCATTTTGAGTTCCCAGTCAACCAAACACACCTATCTTTGGGATGCGGAAGGAAAGCCAAAATACACTGAGGAAAACAAAAGCAAAATAAAGAATGTGTAACATGACCACTGGTGATCCCCTGTGAATGAACTGCACAAAGTGCTCTTAAAACTAGTCATAAAATATAAAATAAGAAAAAAAAATCTTGACAAAAACAGATCATTGAAACATATGTGTTACCAGGTTTTTTTAAAAAAAAAAAAAAATAGAGGTCTGGTCCCCCCAAAGTAAACATACAGTTTTTAATGTACTTTCAGATTTAACTGAAACTTGAAGGATAAATTTACTATATTACATTAATAAACACAATATGGTTGTCACTACAGGACAAACAACAACAACACGTGTGAAGTCAGGATAACCTAGCATGCCCCTCTGTTCTGAAAATAATAACTATCAATTTTAAAGTTTGCATTATTACAATTAATTAAATCTTGAACTCTTTACTCTTGTATCAATGGGTAAAACGACACCATGCCATTGGAAGCTGACAAGATTTCTCTTCCTCTACTCAATAACCCTGAAAACAAAGGGGCCTTCAACATGCTAATTATAACCTTATACTAGGCTCACCCGCCTTTTAAGGCGACTGACTTTTAAGTTGACCACTTCTTAAGGCAATTCAATATGTAGATCAATTTGATATTTTATACAAACTCATTAATTTGGTTATATTGCATTTGAGCGGTATTACTTTAATACTCGTAGTTTCTGTTATTTTTGTGATGAAATTTAAACTTTTTTTCTATATTGAGGTCGCCCTTTTGAACCCCCCCTGATATTTACTACGCAGTGAGGCATTTGTACTCCATCAACATTAATTATTTCCAGAGACATAATTTTGTCAATTGTTCCAGCGCATCGCGCACAAAAGCAAGGGAACGATGGGAGCACCAGAACTCTGCTCACATCATGTCGCTTCGTACAGCAAGCTGCAAGTAGTAAGTCTGTGATAAGCGGAATACTGCTACGCTTTCAACTCACGGGACGGAAGGACAATCCTGACAGCTTTTATATAGTAAGAAAGAAGAAGAAGATATCGCACAGTCTGGAGTAGAAAATCATCTTTTACCTGGAAAAACGAAACTACAAATCCCATTGTGCACTGCAAAATGGACGGGGCGTGTGTGAAACTCCGCGCCTGCGTAGCACTCACGGGATGGAAGGACAATCCCTACCACTTTTATATAGAAGGATAACAAAGTTACACAGTCATCACTATAAAATATTCACAAATAAATTATAAACAAATTCATATTTTTAGGTTCCTCCAATGACTCTCTTATTTTATTTTAAGAACTAGTCTGTTTTATTATATCTTGGCTTACAAATGTTTACCTATTTGGTTACTTGTTTGCTCATCACTTGTGATAATCTGCAACTGCAGCTCTGCAGAATACACAAAGTGGAGCATTGTAAGTAGCTCAACATGCAAATCAAAAAAAACTTTTGACAGTGTGTGTGTGTTTGAATGAACCCCAAAATAGATTAAGCTCACACAAAAATACTGATTTGCTTTTCAAATAAAAGTTTAAGGAGAAGTACAATCATTGAGAAAGAATAGTGATTATACTTAAGTGGGATCAACTATAGTAATTTGTTAAAAAATAATTTTATCAAAAAAAGTCATCTACTATAATTAATGCCATAATGACTAAAGGCTCAGTTACCTTGTGTACATACAGGCAAGATTACTCTGTGAAAAAGGTTGGTAGTTTAAAAAGAAATATAACCCTTAAGACACAGGGTATGTTGTACATGACTAAAGCAGTGTTTTGAAAGTGATTATACATGCAGCATTTGTGAAACTCTAATGTATTCTCTACATTTAGCATATCATTATTTTAAGAAAATAATAGCAGATAAGTGGTTTAAAATGAAAAAAATAAATCTGTCACCTAGTGACATATGAAAAACAGTGAGCCAATCAATTGGCCTAAACTGCTCAAAGAAAAGTTGCATTAATATTCAACAGATGCTTCACCATGGCACACAATATTGACAACACATTGACTGCCATTAACTTCATATTTGCATTTTAACTCTAAAAGAAAGGATACGTGGTGTGCCCTCTGTTCTACAGACAAGATACAGGCATGCAGCGATCACATGGGTCATTTTTCTGCCCCTTGTTAGGTGTTTGCTGACAGCCATTTTAAAGAAGTTGAATGCTGTATCCAGGCAATGTTGATTCAGCTGCAGCTGGTTTCCCAAGTGGTGAATCTGCCGCTTACCTGCAATATCAACAGCAGCATTATTAATCTACAGAATCATATCAATCTTTATAACTGTGAATAGACAAAAACAAGCAAAATATTACAGGTGCCATAAATACATTTCCACTAGTAGAGAAACTACGATTTCAGGTTTGGATGGGAATGAAATATAATGATAGGCCTTTTTGAAGTGAACAAATATAAAATTTAATTTGGGAAAAAATCATCACATAAAAGTTTATAATACTGCACGACCAAGTCAGTTCAAATGTATTATAATGGATAGAACTGCCAATATCATAGTGGGCTTGCTCGAAGGAAATGATAGTATGATTCTTCGGAGTTAAATTTCTACCTAATACATGATGTCAATAAGTGTCTTAGAATAAAGATGGATTTGAGTAACCGGCTACCTGTTGCATAATAAATAAAAGCTTTCTTAAAACTAAATTAGGCAACAGATTCCAAACTACTTGGTTGAGTAATGGTATATGAATTATTGACATTATGTAACAAACAAAAAGTGTAATACCTATTTGTAGTTCTTTGAGAAGTATTACAGATCCTGTTTATAGATTTTTCTAATATTTAATTATGATAGAACTGCTGGGTGGTAAAAATACAAATATTTAAAGACAAAAAGGAAAAACATTCCACTCTTGACGCCTATGGCTTACAACTCATCTTATAACAAAATTTCAAATAATCTTTTTACAGGGTAAAAAAGAACATATTGTTGATTTGGAAAGAAACATTTCAAAAGGTCAATACCAGGTTCATAACTTCGCAATGGAACATACTGTGCACCAAAAACAACTAGCTTAGCATCCAACATGTGGAACAGAAATAGAGTGTTAATAAATACTGTTGTATTGTAATAAGAATACTAGAAATATAATAATAAATAAATTATAATAAAAGCATACCAAAACCAAAACTGAACACTATTAGTTCCCAGAAAAAGTGGCACACGAGTTGGCACTCAGTCATGCAATTTGAGATACCCAGTAATTTTCAATCATGCAAAAAGACACAGTAAAGTGACAAGATGAGCAACTGTTTGTTGGCAAGTCTGACAACTACAAGTTGTGTAATGTGACATCAGGTTTGCCACACTGTAAAAAATGTTAAGGAATGGTTTAAGAAACATTACTAAGAGTTCAAGGAGTTGCCCTTGCAACTGGCACATCATTACTGGTACTCCACATAAGCCCCAGACAGGAAATAGTTGTTATAGCTGAGCACACATCACTTTGAATCAGAAAGCATTTAAAGCATTTTGACTCAAGGACAACATCCAGGTAAACCACAAATAACTACAAAACAGAATTTAGTCCAAAAAACCACAAGAAAGATTGAGGGTAGGTACTAGGCAGTATATCATATTACTCGAACAAGAGCACAATTATATGTGAATTTTCCCTTGGGATTAATAAAGAATCTATCTATCAACATGTCTAAGGCAATGAGTACATTTTAAGTTAATTTTACTTTGTTCACAGCCCTTAATACAATCTCCTTTGTCCTTGTACGTTGATCTTAAATTCAACTATCACTGATGAAGTGATATTTTTTTCAACATCAAGTGACTCCGTGAGAACCCTAACTACAAAGAGGACTATTTCATTTATGTTATGTAGAATGCCCAGAGGGGACTGGTCGGTCCCGTGGCCTGGAACCCCTGTAGATTTTATTTTTTTTCTCCAGCCGTCTGGAGTTTTTTTTCTGTTTTTTCTGTCCACCCTGGCCATCGGACGTTACTCCTTTTCTATGTTAACTAATGTTGTCTTATTTTAACTTCTTATTTTGTCTTTTATTTTTCTTTTCTTCAGTATGTAAAGCACTTTGAGCTACTTTTTGTATGAAAATGTGCTATATAAATAAATGTTGTTGTTGTTGTTTTTTGAACTAAAATATAATTCTCATAAAGAAAAATCTTAAGTAGTACAGACCTAGTCTGAACACTTTGAATTTTCAGCAAATTTTTGGATTTCCCCAGTTTAGCTATTTACCACTCAAATCTTTTTCCTTCACTCAGCATCTTTGGATGAGGACAACATCTTTTTCATATTCATCAGACATCATCTCCAAACACATCTTCTTTGACCTCTTTCTTGACTTTGTCCCCTCCGTCTCCACTTTAGTGCACCTATTCACATAAATCATTTCCTGCCTTTCACTCCACATGCCCAACCTAACCAAGTCCTATTGCCTCCACACCACATCTTTTTTCCTTTCACATAGTGTAACTTTATTTATCGACCTGGTCATGCTAGAGTACCTTCATATTCTGTTTCCATTGGCCAGGTCTCACTCCCATCAAGCATACTACTCCTCCCAAAGATTTCAAGAAATTTCATAAATAATTAGGATTTAGATGAAAAAGATAAATACTAAAAATATTTACAAGAAAAATATTGGTTATAAACATATTTATCCGAATGTCATCAAGCATATATAACCATGAAGAAGTTTTATACTATAAAAGCTTATAATATTATAAGATCCATCAAAAAAGGAAAAGAAATAGGTATTTGGTCCATCCTTCAAACAGACCACTATGTATATGTATGAAAGGGGCTATACTTTTCACATCTTTCAGAAATGTATCACTTTGGTGAATGTTCACCATTAACTGAGCATACAATTATGAAACTCTAGTCTTCAAAGCATAAAATATTTTTTCAAAAATTTTCAACTTTAATTCTAGAGGGATCTATAATGGTAAAGTGGCAAATTGAATAATCCAAGACAACCTATCCTCAGCAACATCCTCCCACTTCTCCAAGGAATTCCCAGGCTATCTGAGAGATACAATTTCTCCATCCTTGGTAATGATAAACTCAAAAGGAGCCGGTCGACTCAAAGTAGCTACTCTGATTCTACAATACCAAGCAATACCCAGTGTGCTGTTCCCAGTACAATGATCACTAAACTACTGATGCTATGTTAATCCATTGGTCTATCTCACAATTGTCTAAATTCCCCTCCCAAATTGAAAAAATCAGAACACCCTCACTGGGAGCAGCTGCTCACTCCACACCAAAAAGTTGAACACTTTTTTAATAAAATAGGCTCAGGAAAGAAATACAAATTCTAATCTTCTAAAGCAGACAGCAGTGAACCACACCAATGTGGGATAGAGATCAACAGCAAGAGAAAATTATCATCATCAAAGAGAAATATGCAATCATTTGGTAATCAAACTAGACATTGTCCAAGTCTTAGCTGTGCCTTGATATCCCATCAATGAGAATGAAACTCAAAAACAAAAGAGGACACAAGATATACCTTTGGCAGGTGTAGAAGAATATTTCAGACAAATTTAAACAAATAAATAAACAAATATGCAAATAAATGTATTGTGAAATGTGAAAACACAGTATATTTATAGATTATCAGTAATGATAATAAAAATTAAAATAAATAACATTTAATTTTATCCAAATTATTCAACCATAGGCAGAGTCCCATGTCAAAAATACATTGTCTCAAATGAGTAACGAATATGCAAACCCATCTTCCACTAATCAAATACAGGGTCCAAATGGTACAAATAGGGATTCTGAAATTCCATAGTCCATAAGCACTCTTCAAAAAGATACCACATTATTATGCATTATACCTCAAATGTACAGTTCAACTAATGAACAGAGTCTGTGTTTTAGGATCCCTCTGTAATTGGAATACATCATCTGCTAATGGAAGAAAAGGTCAATTGATCATGAAAGTACTGCATTAAGGACAGTTTGTGAGTTGTGATTATAGAACTCAGACTGACCACAGGCTCTCTAGATACACTAATAATGCAGGCTTAGATGCAAAATAAATTCGTACCAGATATAGGCATGGAGGTGCAATTATGCATTCATATGCAATTTAATGCCAATAATTTAAATGTCAAGCAAAAAGGACAATAACATAAATCATAACCCAGCAAGTCATCAATGTAGATGATTAATTATGTTTATAAACTTTGAGACACTTGGTAATAAGTATTAAAAATGAAAATGGTCCTGATAAGTAAGCACCAAATTTTAAAGTGAAATGAAATACAGGAAAAAATGAAAAAATACCAAAATACAGTATGTGAAATATATGTACTAATGGGAATAAAAGTCAGTGAGACTGAGGTTTGAATTTTATATACTGTAAAGTCAGCTTATTACTTTAGTCTTTATCTTGATAGTTAATAATGATTTAAAGTATCAGATAAATATCACATTATTGATAAAGTTGCTATTAGTAATTACTATTGATAATAACTTAAGGATGCTTGTGTTCCACTTATTAAAATTAAGGACTTCAACTGCAGTTCATTAAATACATTCAGCAATCAGCATGTTAAGAAAGCTAATGGTATTTGATAAACATTAAATTGGTACTTATTGCTAAATAGAATATTGTGCATTTTCTGTACTTCCAAATAAAATAAAATTTCATCAATTTACAATTCAAATCAAATTACAATTTTATATTAGACTAAAAATTTACTGTTAACAGACTACAAGTAAAAGAAAAACTACAGATGCTGATAAAAATAGAAAGGCAAAGTTTGTATTTTTAGGTTTTAAGTTTTCAGAAAGCGTACTACAAATAAGGTTAGCGTTTCACATAACATACCATTCTGCAGGGTCTGTGCTCTGGATTCCTTTCCAAGACTATTATGAAAACCTGCTCCCAGGGAGGGTGCCTTTCCTGAACCTGTATAAGCATAAGATTTAAATAATCACAAAATGTTTACAAGGAAATTTACATAAAGTTAGCACAATTTTAAAAAGTACTGTAAATGTTGTGTTTTTAAAGCACTACCAGTAATAATGAAATGCTTCTTATTATCTACACATATCATAAATATTGCATTTAAACATAATATACTGAATGCTACATGGACATTTTAGAGGGAACAGCAGCCCTTCGGTGACAACATCTTTGGAACAAACACATGTCATTTAAATCAAGAAGGATGGCAGCATGTTATATTCAGTTCAAAATATTTCATATTGAATAGTGATTTTATACAGTAAACACCACCTGACTGTGCTTTTACATTTATGAAGCTACAGTAAACTAAGCAGGTTAACTAATTTGCTGAGAATCAAATAAAGAATCAGAGGTTCTGATAGCAGAGTAACTAAAAACCAAACAGTAACTGGCGTACAGAATGAAACTAACTTGAACTCATCTGTATATACAATCTCTGTGGTAACATATGGCTTCAGAGGCACAGTTTTAACTAATCAATAAGGTTATCCCCTTTTTGCCGTATGAAGCAACAAAAATGGACAAAAAAAATTGTGTCTGTTGATAAAACAGAATATGTTTTATGCTGCAAGAACCTTTTAACAAAGAGGATTTCTTAAAGTGTGGCTGAACTATGGATCCTGCCTTTAGCATGCAAGGGCTAGAATATTTCACAAAAAAAAAAAAATCTTAAGTGCAAGTGTCCATCCTGAAGGGTCTTCGTGAATGCAGGCTACATATGGAAGTGTAAGATATTGGAGTCAGCTTTGTGGTTCAGTCTGGTTTATCTGATATGATACATACAACCTTTCATTGTCAAAGGATATCCAAACATGTTGTCATTCTCTAGGGCATCATTTTGTATCTTTCGGCACATGGGCTAAAAAGAAAGTGAATTCATTCAGTCCTACAACCAAACCTCCTCTTCGCACTTGTGGGAGCGCTATTCTCCCCCAATCAGTGAGTCATCAAGTTATTTTTAACTTTAATTGATCTCATTGTTTAATTAACTAACTTTTTTCGAATGTTTTAATTCAGAGAAGTAGATCAATGTGAGATATACACTTATAAGAAATTAAGTATCATTTGCACTTTTGCTATAACTCTGAATGCTTAATTTGTATTGTCATTTTCTTTGTAAATCACCTTTTTGCATAGAGTTTGTTCTCATACATGGTATCTGAACACTGACAATTAATGATGGTGAAACAGACACCGGGCCATACATCACTGAACACTATAGGGCAGCAGCCACTACATTCTTACACATATGTGCACTTATTAGGAAATTAACACCTGAATAACCAGAAAATAAAAAAATAACAAAACATTTCAAACAAAAATTCAAAAGACAGAACTCATCCACATCTAACACCTACAAATGCTTGCTTTACTCAGTAAAAAATTAGCACAACTAGATTTAATTCCAGGGTTGATGTAAGAAAACATGGAAACTGAGAAATGACAGCTTGCTTCACTGAAGTAGAAGTCCAGTGACTAGTAGAATTTGTTTGGGATAAAAACCTGACGGCACAGGGCTTGTTCCTGTGATTTGTGACTAATTTGGCGTATTGGTCAAACGCTAGCAGAATACACACAATTCTCTTTTGCTGAAATCATATATTAATGAAATCAGTCCACTAATAAACTCCATAAGCCCCTATTTTGGAATGCCAGCTACTATAAAGACACAGCACACTAAGAACCACAGGAGAAAACAATAGAATCTCAAGCATGGTGTTTAAGTACAAAATATTTGCTAAATAAAAAATACTCTAACCGAATCTTTGCATCTAACTAGGGATGATCTCTGTATAGTGGGTAGCTAAATATCAGAATTATATCCTGAGTCATACAACAATTCAAATGACTTTTTTTATATGTCACATTCCACCAGAAAATTCACGGCTCTGATAAACTGCAACAGATTTAAAGCAAACAACAGTAACATTTAATAGAGAAGCACACAGAACACATGTTTGAAACGTGCATCTTCAGGGGTCTGTGTCCTATGCAGGTATGACAAATAATGGTAATAGATTGTATTTTGGGATGGAAAAAGAGACATATATGTAGACATATATGTAGACATATATGTCTAATAACATACAGGACTTTAATCAAAAACCACTACACGTCAATACTATTCACATGTAACAGAGCATTGAAATGTCCAAATCCTGCAAGCAATTTCTTAATCGTGGTGCAGACTAAAGGTGACCTCAGACTAACGGGCTAAGAGCCACTGTAATATTAAAACTGAATGATTTCTTTGTAATGGCTTAAGAAGGCTGCTTCCTCTCTCCATTAACTAAGTGGAGCAAATGGTATTATTTTAAGAAAGCCCAATGCCCCAGTTACTAGAAAGAATATATATATATATATATATATATATATATATATATATATATATATATATATATATATATATATATATATATATATATATATATATATATATATATATATATATATATATATATATATATATATATATATATATATATATATATATATATATATATATATGTTGTTGCTGTGCTTTCTGAAAGTAGGCTGTTACTGTACTTTTGAAAGTTATAGGATTAAATATAAACTTTTGTTAAAAGTAATGTTAAGATGCAAGGGTTTAATAATGCATCAGTTACACCACATTTTCACTATATTCAACTCCTGAATCTGTATGGACTCTTACTTTTTTAAACATTGTAAGAATTTCAGTTTCAATACCTAAATCTAGAAATTAAAAAAAACTGAATTTGCTTATGTGGCTAGAAATTAAAAAAAAAAAAAAAAGGGTTTGTGTTTTTTTTTTTTTTTTTTTTTTTTTACAAAATATCTATCTTTCTTTAAAAAAATACACTCTAAAAATTTAAAAGCTGAGTAGGCTACAGTGTCTCTATAGCTATTGGCAAAAAGGACCACATAGTGAAACAAGGAGCTTAATTAAAAGCAAGAATGAATCACTTATCCATACATAAGCCCAACTAAAGTAAATCACTGAGCCACAGAAACCCAAAAGCATCATCAAGAACACAGCAGGAGCTAGCCCTGGATATGATACAATCTAATATACAGTATATTCATATACAAATCTGCTTTCATAAATGTACCTGAAAACAAGTTAATGGAATGTGGAAGGAAAATTGAAACACCGAAAACAAAAACCCAAACAGACAATGTCCAAACTTCACCCCACCGTGACAAGGTTGGATTTCAAACCCAGTATGGTGCTGTGAAGCTGTACCAGAGTTTGAGATCATCTAATTTAAATAATGTTATTAACAAAGTATATTAAGTAAATTATTTTATGAAGAAGTAGGAAAAAAACACGAGTAACTGGGTACATTTTAAGCAATCTTGGAACTGTCAACAGATAGCCACAAATCTAAAGAGTAAGGATCTGTAATATCCAGCTCAGCACATCTAAAATACACCTTTTGAAAAAAAGTCAGCCAATCTTTAAATATACACAGCAAATAAGGCATTTTGCAAGGTTAACAAAGTTACAATTAAAAATAGTGAAAAATTACTTTTTAAATTTAGGGTGCTTAGACAGATATAGTTGTACACTTTGTGAAAAATGTAATTGACTAGGAGAGGCTAGCCTTGAGCATTTGAAAAAAGAGTGACCAAGCAGGATGGTCAAATGTATAAAAATATATTGATAAGAATTTCTTAAACTTATTTCAGTACTCATTTTTGATGGTATTGATTCTACAGCCTACAATATTGGCAAATTAACCTTGTAGGCTACCAATGGCTATTGTTAGAGTTGCTGCCAAATTTTCACTTAGAGGTGTTAATAAGATGGCAGCTTCAGCAGTATTGGGGCCTTTACTAGCATGCTTAACTGAGAAAGAAGATGGCAGTCAGCACAGGGTCTGGAAATACTTCACCTTGGTGACAGACAGGAACGAAAACTGCAAAATGTGTAAGGCTGTATGCAAGATCTGCTACTGCCAATACCAATTAAAGAGGCTAACACAACCAATTTAGCCAAACACTTAAGGAACCAACACACAGGTCAATAGCAGGAATTTCGAATAGGTATCTTATTAAGAGGAGATGTCAGACTGATATAGAGATCAGACGCTATATCGAAAACATTGTAGAAAATATAATTTTAGATTCAACTGTCCCTCAAAATAAATAATCTCATTTTAATAACTGGAATAAAAAGGTTACAGTGTGAAGTAAGCATTACAAAAAAATTACCTGTGCCAACCAGCATGGCTAAATGATAGTAAGAAAATTTAAATTTTTACATTATTTGCAGTTCACCAATGTGTGTTTTATAACATAAATAGGATACACACCCTATAACTCAAATTAATGACAGTTTTACAAGTACTCCACCCACCATGCATATTCTTGTACTGCACAAATATAAATCACTGTTATACATTGTACTGAATATGACATATATACCTGTATATACACTCTATGTACAGTATGGTGTTCATTTCATCATTTTTTTAATTTTAGAATGTGTATCTTATTGTTGTTTTTGCACCACTGCCACTATTTAAGGAGACATTCAAGTGAGAATTTAATTGTGT
>NC_053171.1:42597548-42615048 GCF_016835505.1 Polypterus senegalus | reverse complement strand
AGTCTGATGAAGTTGCTTCGGAAGACGGCGTTAGCCGCGGCGCTCAGCTCAGAGCGAAATGAGATGAATGGGAGGAGATGATGCGTGACTCCCCACCGCCTTAACTGTCAATCCCCCACAAACACAGTCTCTCGGAATTTGCATAAGCACACCCCTTCACCTACAATTTTAACTTAGTTACAAAGTGATCAAAACTCTCGTTTATATCCTGCGTCCTCTCATTAAACTTGTATCCCGCATTACTTGTGGGTATGTGAAACGCCAGAGGTAGCCGGTCTATGAACTTAATTTAAAGTTTAGGTTTACACCTTGCTTTCTTTCCGAGGTAGCAGCACTCATGAATATGGTAGTATATGTCACTCGCTCGCTTCTTATTGTTTCGCTGCCTTCTCAATTATATAATGCATGTTTTCTTAAGCGCTTTTTGGAGGTCTTCCTGGTTTTCTACGCACTGCGTTGACAGTCAGTTCACGTGATTACGTGGGAGGCGTGATGATGTCACACGAAACTCCCCCCACGTCTTTCCAGCTCAACTCTATTACAGTTAATGGAGAAAAATACCTTCCAGTTATGACCATTAGGCGTAGAATTTCGAAATGAAACCTGCCCAACTTTTGTAAGTAAGCTGTAAGGAACGAGCCTGCCAAATTTCAGCCTTCTACCTACACGGGAAGTTGGAGAATTAGTGATGAATCAGTGAGTGAGTGAGTGAGTGAGTGAGTGAGGGCTTTGCCTTTTATTAGTATAGATTTAAATGAAGTTAAAAGTTTTATCTGTATAATATAATAAACATTTTGCTGCATTTCATCTTAAACATTATATCGTCATCATATATAAATACGCACTTTATAAAGTGGCTCAGGTTGTGTAATATTATAACTGTAGTGCAAGTGATTGTACTTATAAGTACAAACAGTTTTACAAGGAGCAATTGATTAAGTGTGTTTAAAGTTCTTGGGATGAAACTGTTTCTGAACCGCGAGGTTCGTACATTAAAGGACTTGAAAGGTTTTGCTGTGGCTGAGGTAGTGTGTGCTTGAATCTGTATACTGATAATTCTCTTTCCGATCAGCTGCTGCTGTGATTCACACTCAGATACAGTGATATAAATACTCTGAGTGGTGCAGTGAGAGTAATATGGAAAAAGATGATCCGCTGTGGTAACTCCTAACGGGAGCAGCTGAAAGAAGAAGGTGGTGCAGTGAGAGTAACAACGCTAAAGCAGTTATGGTATTTGGAATACTATGGCTATTCCCTGGACCATTATATTGTTACAAGTTAATTACAATCAGATGTGTTACACTAATAAACAATATGCGGTTAGTTTCAGTGTATTTATAAAGCCGCGTCAGGAAAATAAGGTGTAACCACACAGGAACAGTAGCATTGCTTTGACGCTGGGTGCCGCCAGTCTGCAAAACCGAGCAGAGAACTTGCGTACGACAAGGTATGAGGTACCGTGGAAAGGTGCGTGGCTTTATGCCAAGTGTAGGTTTTATACATCGTGATTTGAATGTGGAAAAGTTCTTACACAACATTTCTGTGCGTACGCTCTGTTTATACATGAGGCCCCAGGACACTTGGAACTGTCATTTTAATATTTGAAAGCAGACTGAGTATTTAGTGGTTAGTTAGCAACATTGGTTAGTTACAACATAGGCAACACCCTAGCTTATGTAATTTTGCCAGTCAGACCAGACATCTGCCATTTTTAGAAGGAAGCCAAATGGGCCCTACAATCATCTGGAGGTCTGTGGAATTCAGTATTGGAATAAAAAAAAAAAAAAAGAAGGATTGCCAATGATCTGTTTTCACTATAACCAAGTTAAATAGGCATTTAAGTCAGGCTAAGAGAAATTTTCATCTCCAACACTGGGGCATCATACTGATAATCACATTAGTACAGGGAAGCTAGTGTTGCAAGGACAAAAGTTTTCACCTGTGATCACAATTAAAGGGAACATTTCACATGAAAAAATCTGAAATAAAGACAGTTGCAATGCCTTTAAAAAGTTTTCACATTGTACTGTTATACAACATTGAATTATAGTGGACTAAATTGGCTTTTTTTCACACTTTTCAATGGAAAATGACTTTTTAATTTTAAAGTGAAAACAGATCTCGAAGAGTTAACTGCCAAAGAGCACTCAACCACAAATGCCATGTATACAATGCCCACACACAGTGCAGAACACTAGTAGCTGCAAGGAAAGAAGGAAAGTGTGTGTGTTTTGTGAGAGTATGAGACTCAAACCTTTGAACATGATATCTGTTAAGTTGTTTTTTGTTTGTTGTTTCACGACAGAGTGGAAAAAAGCATTAAAAAGGGACAAGGTTATTGCTTATTCTGGTGTGCTCCACAAAGACTGGCTGCCAAAATGAAGCAATGTTGTGGTATTTTGGGGACACAGTATGAAATATGTGACATGTGGATTATGCAATTCAAGTAACTAAGCCCATTCTATCAGAAATGTTGTTACATCAGTGTTCCATGAAAACAGGAGATTAACATTTTTTCTCAACAATCCCTACAAATAAAACAAGTAACATGTTAAAAAATATAATTTTTAAGTAGAGTATTTCTATAAACTAAGAACTAAATTTAGCACTTCTGTGCCAGTTGTTTGTGGTTTCCTAGAATTATTAATAATTAGTAAGCAATTATCTAGTTACCTAGCATGGCTTAATACTAAACAAACAAGTCAGTCATTGTAGGAATATACACACTACTAACAAAATAATTAATTTTCTGCAAAAAATTTCTTCTCCCTCCCTCCTTCCCTTTTTCACTCCTTTCATCTAGAACTATATTTCTCAAACAATTCAGGTTGTACCATTTGTCTGTTTTTGCCCACTTTATTTTTTGAAGTAAATCAAAGATTGCAAGGTGGCTTATCACAATGAGTGATGCAAGTACAGAATTCATAAGCTAATACCATATTTAATATTACAGATATATCCTGCTGTGTAATCCTTCACTAAATGGTTCAGTAATATGCCTAATAAAGTCCTGCCTTTGCAGTATCACATTCTGCATATTTATTAGAATTATAATAAAACCTTAGAGCTAATCCTCCACTTTTTGAGATTTATTAAGTTGCCTCAAGACTCTCAAATATTTCTGTGACAAATTAAGCCGCTTCTTCTCATTAGAGTCTTGACGTTATAATAAAAAAAAAAATGAATCTGTTATGCTCCCCTTGTTCATATAAAAATTGACCATAAAAGTTTTATTATTTTTTGTATTCCCGTTTCATGGCCTGAAATTTGGGATTACCATTTCAACATGTTCCCACTATTCATGCATCAGTTTCAAGCCGATAAAGACAAAGGCTGCCAAATGATAGTTCGGTCATTTGCTTTGAGTGCATCTAATCATGATTTACTGTTGATCAGCGGAATTTGCCAAAAAGTGTTATTTTCAGTGAATATGGTGTGTTCAATAGAAGCCTTGTTCACTGAAGATCTTTCTAGAAATTTGCTTTGCTGCCGGCTTAGGCAAACTTTTTTCCCAGCATCCAATGACGATACTTTGCAAAGCCAACTTGACACCACAGAGCTGTTGTCGAGTCAGATTTCCAAATACTGAAGGGTACATTAATTGACCATAAAGAATACTGCTACCGGATATATAACACTGATCCCTGTGCGCTGGCAGCGCAGCACTGCATGGCTAAACTGCATGTGTAATTAGTCACATGGCCAGCTGTGTTCTCAATACAAGCCTTAAAGATGTCCAGCCATCATCAGAAAACAAAGGAGACACTTGTAAATAGTTAAAGAAAGTTTTGTTATTTCAAAAGGCATTTCTTTCTTCTTGATGGAAGAAAAATAAAATGTGAAGCATCTGCACAGATACATAAGAAACAAAAACGCTTCAACTGTGCCCAGAGCCACAACATAAAGCAATAGAATAAACCAGTCCCACACTGCCTCTTCATGGCACAACTAATGGGTACCTCAAAATTAGAACTCTGTGAGAGCAATGATCTATATTTTATTAATTTATTGCTACTTTGTGGTCATTTTTTTGTATTTTGTTTGTGGTTATAGTTCCGTCATTATCTTTGTTGAGGCACGGTGGTGCAGTGATTAACACTGCTGCTCCACAGCTCATACTACATTTTTGGCCATAATAATTGGCTCAGCATAGTTGGTAGATGCTTCCCTAGCCCTCAGTGACTCATAAGACCATTGCATTATTATAATCCAGGGGTCCCCAACACCTGACATGGACGGCCGTAGTGGCTGCAGGTTTTCATTCTGATCCTTTTCTTAATTTAGTGACCCATTTTTGCTGCTAATTAACTTCTTTTGAATTCATTTTAATTTGACTCAAACCACTTAAATGTTTTTTTTTTCCTTAATTAGCAACCAAACAATAATGACATAATGTAAGATCCAGGTTATTTTTACAGCTACTCTTTGTGGTTGAACTACTAGTTATTAACACTTTGAAGTTTTTTTTTTTTTTTTGGTTTTTTAACTGCTACATTTACAACACAGAATTTTAATTCTTTCTAGGGAAAACATTTCAATACAACCTTAATAGAGTGTATATTCTCAAAATTAAATTACCTCTGGTGCACAATACAATTCTAATTATCAAATGGTTCAAAAAACAAGGTGTAAAATGAAAATTACTTGTTAAACCTGAAATTTTGTAACATTCCTCAAATTAAGTGTGGATGCATTTATATGAACTATAAACACCAATGATTACATTTTTGGGGGGGTTTGGGGAAATCCCTTCCTATAGGGTTTTTATTCGGGCGATTTTCAGTGTTAACAGCCTGAAATGGAACGATCACATCTTGATTATAAAACAAAAAAAAATACGGCTTATTTTTAAGAATGTGTTGTATGTTCAAAATATTTGTCGAACAATTCAAGTATGACTTGTGTTACACAACTGAAAAAAATGAGCCAGTCTGCAATGTCTTTGCTGGGACTTGAAGGTTATAAATATGTATTCAAGTGATCATCCTGAACCAATTAAAAATTTCTATAGCCCTCGAGAGTATAAGTTGAGTCTAAGATGATTTGACGTTTGCTTCTAATTAATGGTTCAGAATTAAGTTAGTTTAGAAAATGAGGCATTTATAGCCAATTTGCAAAGATATTTTGAATAGTATATAGCTAAGCAAAGAACTCCCTAGTGAGAGTGTTGGTGTTATAAAAGTAGAACTTTCAATCTACTCTGACTACACCTTGGTTGGAAGATGAATGATGCACGTATTCAAAATTAAAAAAAAAAAAGAGCATACATACAACAATCAGATTGGTGATAAACAGATACAATTAATTTTTCAAGCAGAGCAAAAATAATACATTTTAATAATATTAAAGTTTAGTACAAATGGATATAAGATTTCAAAGCATAAACTGAAAATATACAGGAATTATTTTATTCTTGATACAGTTACTAGGTCTGCACTGGTGTGAAAATGCATAAGAAAAAATATGTAAAGGCCATACACATGACGAAATAATAGGAGGATTAAAGGCATAACATTACAGTTAAATGGCCGTTATCAGAGGTGTGGACAAAATAAAAATAAAAGGGGTTAAACACTTTGAAGTGCATGGACCTCTTATCAAGTCAGCAAATCTAGACTACAGTTACACCTGCTTTGATAACTTTAGCACCCTTTTCCTGGCCCTTTTCTGTCATTTCCTTAGGTGATGTACAACCTTCTTATTTTGATTCTTAAACTAATCTCACAGCCAAATATTGCTTTCGATTTTATTCATCAACATTGTGCACCGGCATCTGTATAAAATGATCAATAAAGTGATCTTTTTTAACCAAAAACAAATCTTCTGGAACATTGCTTCCTTTATAGCTATTTCAGATCTTGTCTCAGATTAAACTGAATAACAAATAAGTAATTATATAAAGTTTCTGCCGCTCAGAGAACTCATATTGCCAGTATATGTTATGAGCGATAGAACGTCAGAGCAATCACCTTTGTAGAAACAAGCAATTCCACCTTAATTTGTAAAAGCTCTGTAAAAATGAGTATAAAACATGTCATTCACACAACAGTAGGGTACTGATTTCTACTAATCTTTATTATTATAATAATTCCTTATACCATTCCCAACTAATTAACAATCAAAAAGCATAAAACACAATGAGCACAAGATGATGTTGTGACAGGAAATATATAGAATATGACAGCACAATGGAGCACTAACTGAAATTTCTAAAAGTGGCAACAGAGCTTTCAAAGTCAAAGTGTATTCAATAAACAGATTCCTAAAATAAGCATCCTATCATTCAAGGTGTTTAAAGGTGATTAGTAGTACCTGTGTTCACCAATAATCTTCAAGTGCTCTTTATTACAGGAAAGCCTCGCACACACAGGAGCAGACAGACTCAGTGGTTAGCACCCACAGAAAAGAAAAACATCCAGTAAGTTACCAAGAGCAGAAAACTAATCCAAGCCAAGTGAAGAACAAAAAAAATCCAATTTGACTAAACGGCAAAAACTCAACTTGTCAAAAAACTAGCAGAGCAAAGACAGTCATCCAATCAGCAATGAAAGCCTGCATGGAAGTGTCTCACAGACATTGTGCTCAGCTCCCCAGCATGGGCAGCATTTCTGAAGAGACTGAGAACACAAACAGATAAATGATAGACTCTGCACTAAACACAAGTTCAGCCTGTTCTCTGCATGTAGGGAGCATGATTGTTTGTAGTTTGACTTGCAATACATACAACCTTAGGTTTTCATGCTAAAAATACAGATAGTTTCACCTGTTAAACATGCACAGTTAATCTATAGTTGGTGGGAGGAAAATCCATGGGTATATGGTTCCAGGACCCTCTGTAGAGGGGAAAAAAACACAGATTCTCAGGACTTACATAAAACATAAAGATGATTGCATGCATGAAGCAAGCACAAGTGCTGATACAGCAGGACAGAGGGTTGGCCTGGGAACTCAAATGGGATTTCAAATGTTCTTTGCACTTTGGAGGACTACATCAGGTACCCAATAGTAATTAGGCAAATCTAAAATTGGACTGACTTGGATTGTTTACACCATTTGGACATTTATGATTCAGTTTCAGTTTCTCCAGGCCCCACTATAATTGGTACTTGACCAAACTCATCAGCACTAATATAGCCACAGAGTGAGTGGGTAACAGTGAGCCTGGTGCCCACCTTAAGAAATCAAAATTTAGTTCCTCGTTATTCAGATCACCAATTCAGACAAAGATCAAGTACTACACACTAAACAGCACATGACTAGGCTCTAAACAAGAAAGGGGTGATTATATATGCAGAACAATAGAATTACAAATTAAATCAACTAGCAGTTAAAGTAAAATACCCCCAGGAACAAAGGTATCAAACATTAAAGCTAAACTGGACTTCCTAGTCCAGTGTCCACCTTATTGCTACATTTTTGGCAGTTTGCAACAAAAAGGATTTAAAAAAAAAAAAAAAAAAATCTTTGTGCACCAAAGCTGAAAGAAAATGTTAAGGCCAGTCTTTTAACAAGATAATACAGTGGGGAAGTGTCCCTTCACTGCTGGTAAGAGATATGCTGTGAAAATATAAGCACTATATCTCTTTCTATTTTTATATATATTTATATTAATAGTCAAGAAAGCCCAACGCCGCCTCTACTTCCTCAGGAGACTGAGTAAAGCCCGGATGTGCCCCACAACCCTGTGCAGATTCTACAGGTGTACTGAGGAATCCATCCTGACAGGATGCATCATACCCTGGTACAGCAGCGTGTGGTGAACACAGCACAGCAGATCACGGGCACACCGCTCCCTGCAATCCATGACATCCACACTACACGCTGTCTCTGGAAAGTGAACTGTATCAGGCAGGACCCCAGTCACCCTGCACGGTCTCTTTTCACCCTCCTCCCATCTGGGAAGCAACTAAAGTCAATTTGGATGCGCAGCTCCAGGTTCAGGAACACTTTCTACCAAACTGCAATCAGACTCGAACAATCAGCAACATTGTGTCACCTCCACTGCTACCTGCATATTCACTTCTGCCACTGTCTCTATATCAATGAGTTTTATTTAATGCATAATTCGTGCTCTGATTGTGTAGCTTTCTCAGACATCCGCCAATAGCGTTACTTGTATGGAATCAACTGGGCAAACCAACCGAGGACGCATGTACCATAAATTAAAAGACCCACTGTCCGAAGAAATCCGCAAACCAACAAAAAATCCGGGATATATATTTAGATATGCTTACATATAAAATCCGAGATGGAGTCAAGCCACGAAAGTTGAACTGCGATATAGCGAGGGATCACTGTATTATATACATTCATTATACACAGACTGATATATTTGAAGTGTTTATTTCTTTTCGTTTTGCTGATTATAGCCTACAGGTAATAAAAAGAATATTACATAAGAAATAAAAAAAAAGATTTTTAATACAGAAATGTTGGCCTACTGAAAAGTATGTCCATGTATGCACTCAATACTTAGTTGGGGCTCCTTCTGCATGGATTACTGCATCAATGCGGTGTTGTACGGAGGCGATCAGCCTGTGGCATTGCTGAGGTGTTATGGAAGTCCAGGATGCTTAGATAGCGGCCTTCAGCTCATCTGCATTGTTGGGTCTGGTGTCTCTCACCTCGCTCTTGACAATACCCCATAGATTCTCTATGTGGTTTAGGTCAGGCGAGTTTGCTGGCTAATCAAGCATAGTGATACCATGGTCTTTAAACAAGTTATTGGTACTTTTGGCAGTGTGAGCAGGTGCCAAGTCCTGCTGGAAAATGAAATCAGAATCTCCATAAAGCTTGTCAGCAAAGGGAAGCATGAAGTGCTCTAAAAATTGATAAAACACAATGGACCAACACCAGCAGATGACATGGCTCCCCAAATCATCAGTGTGGAAACTTCACACTGGACCTCAAGCAACTTGGATTCTGTGCCCCTCCACTCTTCCTCCAGACTCTATGACCTTGATTTCCAAATTAAATGCAGAATTTACTTTTATCTGAAAAACAGGACTTTAGACCAATGAGCAACAGTCCAGTCTGTTTACTCCTTAGCCCAGGTTAGATGCTTCTGACTTTTTCTGAGATACTGAATTTTGGGTTTTCATTAGCTATAAGTCATAATCAGTAAAATGAAAAGAAATAAATGCTTCCATACATATTATTTTCAAAATGTTTCCTTTTCTTTTTCATTACTTCTTTAACACACTACTTCTCAGCTGAAGCTGAGCATTTTAATAATATATATATATATATATATACATATATATACATATATATATATATACATATACATATATACATATACAGTGGAGGAAATAATTATTTGACCCCTCACTGATTTTGTAAGTTTGTCCAATGACAAAGAAATGAAAAGTCTCAGAACAGTATCATTTCAATGGTAGGTTTATTTCAACAGTGGCAGATTGCACATCAAAAGGAAAATCGAAAAAATAACTTTAAATAAAAGATAGAAATTGATTTGCATTTCATTGAGGGAAATAAGTTTTGAACCCCTACCAACCATTAAGAGTTCTGGCTCCCACAGAGTGGTTAGACACTTCTACTCAATTAGTCACCCTCATTAAGGACACCTGTCTTAACTAGTCACCTGTATAAAAGACACCTGTCCACAGAATCAATCAATCAAGCAGACTCCACACTCTACAACATGGGAAAGACCAAAGAGCTGTCCAAGGATGTCAGAGACAAAATTGTAGACCTGCACAAGGCTGGAATGGGCTACAAAACCATTAGCAAGAAGCTGGGAGAGAAGGTGACAACTGTTGGTGCGATTGTTGAAAATGGAAGGAGCACAAAATGACCATCAATCGACCTCGCTCTGGGGCTCCACGCAAGATCTCACCTCGTGGGGTGTCAATGGTTCTGAGAAAGGTGAAAAAGAATCCTAGAACTACGGGAGGAGTTAGTTAATGACCTCAAATTAGCAGGGACCACAGTCACCAAGAAAACCATTGGAAACACATTACACCGCAATGGATTAAAATCCTGCAGGGCTCACAAGGTCCCGCTGCTCAAGAAGGCACATGTGCAGGCCCGTCTGAAGTTTGCCAATGAACACCTGAATGATTCAGAGAGTGACTGGGAGAAGGTGCTGTGGTCTGATGAGACCAAAATAGAGCTCTTTGCCATTAACTCAACTCGCTGTGTTTGGAGGAAGAAAAATGCTGCCTATGACCCCAAAACACCGTCCCCACCATCAAGCATGGGGGTGGAAACATTTTGCTTTGGGGTGTTTTTCTGCTAAGGGCACAGGACAACTTAATCGCATTAACGGAAAATGGGCGGAGCCATGTATCGTGAAATCCTGAGCGACAATCTCCTTCCCTCTGCCAGGAAACTGAAAATGGGTCGTGGATGGGTGTTCCAGCACGACAATGACCCAAAACATACAGCAAAGGCAACAAAGGAGTGACTCAAGAAGAAGCACATTAAGGTCATGGAGTGGCCTAGTCAGTCTCGGACCTTAATCCAATAGAAAACCTATGGAGGGAGCTCAAGCTCAGAGTAGCACAGAGACAGCCTCGAAACCTTAGGGATTTAGAGATGATCTGCAAAGAGGAGTGGACCAACATTCCTCCTAAAATGTGCAAACTTGGTCATCAATTACAAGAAAGCGTTTGACCTCTGTGCTTGCAAACAAGGGTTTTCCACTAAGTATTAAGTCTTTTTGTTAGAGGGTTCAAAAACTTATTTCCCTCAATGAAATGCAAATCAATTTCTATCTTTTATTTAAAGTTATTTTTCGATTTTCCTTTTGATGTGCAATCTGCCACTGTTGAAATAAACCTACCATTGAAATGATACTGTTCTGAGACTTTTCATTTCTTTGTCATTGGACAAACTTACAAAATCAGTGAGGGTCAAATAATTATTTCCTCCACTATATATATATATATATATACATATATATATATATATACACACACACACACACACACACACACACACACATATATATATATATATATATATACATATACACATATATATATATATATATATATATACATATACATATATATACATATATATATATATATATATATATATATATATATAATAAAGAAAATTCAACGGCATCTTTTATGCAAAGGTTATTATTCTGTAGCTGCTACCCACAATCCCTGTTGTGGGGCATATTATAAATCTACTCATGAAACAATCTGAATTATTTAGTAACCAGAGTGTAAAGAGCAATTTAACCAGGAGTTAAAATCAAATTATGTGCCAAAGGTGCCATATTAGTAACTTAATTCAAATTAAAACTAAAAGTATAATACCAGCTCAAAACATCTTTGCAGTTTAAAATGTCATTTCCTAAACATTCCCGCACTTAGCAATAAAGCTGCTTTGGTGAATGACCTTGATGTAAAATACTAGAGAAAGTAGTCGCCAGTCAGCTTCAGTCACACCTTACGCATTACAATCTATTTGAGAAATTCCAGTCTGGCTTTCGCACTGGCCATAGTACAGAAACGGCACTAACACGGGTTGTAAATGACATTCTGATATCCTCTGATGAAGGAAATTCCACTGTAATTATGTTGTTGGACTTAAGTGCAGCATTTGACACCATTGACCATTCTATTTTACTGCACAGGCTAGAAAACGATGTTGGACTTACAGGCCCCGTGCTCGCTTGGTTCAGTTCTTATTTATCAAATCGATTGCAGTATGTACAGAAATGTGCTGACAGTACTCCATCATTATACACAGAAGTTGAATATGGTGTCCGCAGGGCTCAGTACTGGGACCTTTACTGTTTTCACTTTACATGCTTCCACTGGGATCTCTCATTAGGAAACATAATGTTAATTTTCACTCGTATGCAGATGACACCCAGTTATACCTTTCATTTAAATCAAATGAAGTTTCTCCGATGTTGTCTTTAATTAGTTGTGTTAGTGAATTAAAGGAATGGATGAATGAGAACTACTTGTCTTTAAATACAGATAAAACAGAGATGTTAATTGTTGGAGGGAATGACGCTGATCACAGCAATATTTTGTCGTCATTTAACTCAGTTGGAATCCCAATTAATTTTACTGAATCAGCCCAATCTAGGAGTTATCTTTGACTCTAGCATGTCATTTAAAGCATATTACAAAGTCGTCCAAAACCTGTTTTTCCATCTTAAAAATATTAGGAAATTAAGGCGCTTTCTAAATAAACAGGATTGTGAGAAATTAATTCATGCATTTATCTCTAGTAGGATTGACTACTGCAATGCGGTGTTCACTGGCTGTTCAAACTGTTCTCTATACAGCCTCCAGTTAATCCAAAATGCGCTGCAAAATTATTACAAGAACAAGAAAATATGAACACATAACCCCAGTTCTTAAATCTTTACACTGGCTCCCAGTTAAATTTAGGGCAGATTTCAAAATCCTCCTTTTAACATATAAAGCATTAAATGGCCAAGGTCCGCTTACTTGTCTGAACTTATCATGACTTACAAACCTGCGCACATTAAGATCTCAAGATGCCGGTCTGCTTAGGATTCCAAGGATTAATAAAATAACAGTGGGAGGTCGAGCTTTTAGTTACAGGGCCCCTAAACTGTGGAATGGTCTTCCTGCTTCCATAAGAGATGCCCCTCGGTCTCAGCCTTTAAATCCCGGCTGAAGACTCACTACTTCAGTTTAGCATATCCTGACAAGAGCTGCTGATTAACTGTACATACTGCATCTCTGTTGTTAGTCATTAGCACTATAACATAAGTAACATGATAATTATATTTGAATACTAACCCTCACCTATTCTGTTTCTTTTCTCGGTACCCAAATGTGGCCATTGGTGCCACGGCCCACCTGCCAAGTTGTTTGCCTGCCTATGGTAAAGTCATCCCTGATGGAGGATCACAGGAATCATGGGAAAGAGGGTCCTTTCATCGGAGCAATGTTTCAGCCGTGGCATGGCCAAATGGAGATGCAGCTAGATGGATGAGGTCTCCAGGACTCTAAAAATATCCAAACCTAATTATGTCATATCATCTACTGTTAAACCGTAATTCTAAAATTTTTATTATGCTGTCTTAAGGAATTGTTCTGTTGTGTATATTGTATTGTATTGACCCCCTACTTTTGACACCTACTGCACGCCCAACCTACCTGGAAAGGGGTCTCTCTTTGAACTGCCTTTCCTGAGGTTTCTTCCATTTTTCCCTACAAGGTTTTATTGGGAGTTTTCCTTGTCTTCTCAGAGAGTCAAGGCTGGGGGGCTGTCAAAAGGCAGGGCCTGTTAAAGCCCATTGCGGCACTTCCTGTGTGATTTTGGGCTATACAAAAATAAACTGTATTGTATTGTATTGTATGTAGCATTAGTCATCACAATGGTAGCCTATTTATTACCATTTTTCTTCATCTTGAAATCGAGTTTTTTTCTAATTATGAAGGGTACAGAAAAGTTAGTATTCAATCATAAATAACATTCAGAAGCTTAATGAATCCAATTTTGACTTGTTGAGGGGCAGAACCTATCCTGGTAGTACTACATGTAACAGAGAAACCAGCCTGGATAGGGCACTAGGTCTACCCAAGCACACTCACACACATGGGGACAATTTTACAATAAACTTACTGCATATGTCTTGGGACTCTGGAATGAAAATCAGAATATTAAAAAGGATGAAATACAGAAATTCCAAATTGACTAAGACCAGCTACAGCAGCGCTATTACCACCACAAACCCATAGTAACTAGCTTCAAACTCAAGGCAGGATTGATAACTGGTCAGGGCTCCAGTCCCTCATATACATACTTACAGCGCCAAGTAAAAGTTAACCTACTATTTACACATTTTGAATATGGGGGAAAAACTGAAGAAATCTGAAGAGGGAAAAAAAAAAAAACATGCAAACAAGCAAAGAATATAAAAATGTACACAGATGGTGATGGAGATGGAAAAGTCACAAACGTTTCCTGGAGCTGTCAGGTAATATCATTAGCCACTACACCACTGCACAGCCTACTGATGAGTACCCTACAGTTAATGAAAAATTAGACAATAGGGACCATAATTGACTGTGTATGTCAGGAATAATAGCTAGTGGCAAATGCAATGCAACATTTTTCAGGTTTTAACACAAGAATTACCAGAGCCTACGAAAAAACTCGTAGATTCAGCCCACCTTAAATCCTATCACACCTCTCCGCCAGAGTGCTTTATCCTATAAATGTGCTGATAAAGACAAGCTGCAAGCAACTGGCTATTCCACCCCCACACCGACTTAGAACATGCACAAACTTTTCCCAGCTCATGCCTTGATTGATTATCTAGGAGTGAAGTGGAGTTTTAGAGTGGAAATAATTGATTGTTATTTGGAACACACGCATTTCATGTGTGTTCCGTTTCTACAGTAATCTGTATAAGCACATTGTTAAAACAGAAACTTTTTCATATTTTAGTAATAAATGTTACAAAATGTAGGCATAAACTATAGAATGTGTGAAGCATGAAGTCCAAACATTAAATAAACACTTTAACAAAAGGTTCAAGAATGATACAACAGCTTCTGTGACTTAGCAATAAGATTTGCTGACTCAGAAGGCAGTAGGCTTGCTGTGCCTCAATGACCTGAGTTCAATTCCCCGTTGGGGAGAAATTGTTGTTTTTTTTTTTCTTTTTAACCTCAAACGGACAAAAAATGTCTAAATTGGTATGCACGGTCAGTTAATGAGATTGTTATATTTTCATGTGGGATGCTCCTTTTAAAATATTTTTTAGCAATTGAGACTGCAATTAACATGAACAAGTGCCCATATAACTGTTATTTTTAAGATCCATAACACACAGACAGATAGAGCACTGTGTAATAGAGAGACAGACAGGCAGAGAAGTCACTAGATATATAAATAAACAGGGAAGGCACATGTACTGAAAGAAAAAAAAAGATCAACATGTGCGTTGATTCTGCTGCACAATGCACATGTACCCCCCATTTGTCTCTAAGTAACAGCGCAAGTACAGATGCAAACCAAGTGTATGTGTGTACTGTATAATATTAACAAAAACAGCAGCTTTCTAGTGAAAATGGCAAATATAGGTGTGAGTGGGGGATCAAACCAGAGACTCTTGATTACACTTGGTTTGCGTCTGTACTTATGCAGCTATTTAGAGTCGGTATGGGGTGGGGGGGTGTTACAGCGTGTGAGCTTATTCAGTGCAGCAGGATCAAAGCACACGTTGATCTATTTTTGTCTTTCAGTACATGTGCGGTGTGCAGCAGGATCAACACACATGTTGATCTATTTTTTCTTTCAGTACATGTGCCTTCCCTGTTTATTTATATATCTAGTGACTTCTCTGCCTGTCTGTCTCTCTATATAAAATCATTCCCAATTATATATAACGTCAAAACCTGATTATATAAAGTCAGCATCGGAATATATAAACTCATTTTTTAATATATAAAGTCAGCGTTGGAATATATAAAAATATTCCCGAATATATAAAATTTCCGTGCTTGTCATTTCACTCATACTAGTAAAAGGTAAACTTCGACAGAAGCCACTCAGAGTCGATTGGGCTTGTGAGGTTCGTCCAAAAATGCATCCATACAAAAAGAATAAATATAGTGTTCAAAATGCCGGGCGCATAAATCATTTTGAATGAATTAACCGAACAGTGGGTTTTTTTTTCATATTTTTGTGAAGAAGTTTTTGTTAACTTAGTTCATTACATTGTATTAGAAACTCATTGTGTTTACTAAAAATGTGCCAGAGTCGTTTCAATCAATATAATCCGACTTTAAATTTATATATTCAGGAATGAGGTTATATATTCCGACACTGACTTTATATATTCGGTAATGACTTTATATATTCTGACGCTGACTTTATATATTCAGGAATTACTTTATATATTCCGAAAATCATTGTAATTGCCCGTTTGGCACCCCATAGGCACTGTGTAATAGATATATAAAAAAAAAACTAAGGGGATAGATATATAGTTAGATAGGAAGGAAAGGCACTATATGATAGGCAGGCAGGGAAGCTGCTATATAATAATAAAATTACTGTTACTACTATAGTTAGGACCATAAATATTTGGACAGAGACAACTTTTTTCTAATTTTGGTCCTGTGCATTACCACAATGAATTTTAAATGAAACAACTCAGATGCAGTTGGAGTGCAGACTTTCAGCTTTAATTCAGTGGGTTGAACAAAAGATTGCATAAAAATGTGAGGCAACTAAAGCATTTTTTAATACAATCCCTTCATTTCAGGGACTCAAAATGAATTGGACAATTGACTCAAAGGCTATTTCATGGGCAGGTGTGTTCAAGTCCGTTGTTATGTCATTATCAATTAAGCAGATAAAAGGCCTGGAGTTGATTTGAGGTGTGGTGCTTGCATGTGGAAGATTTTGCTGTGAACAGACAACATGCGGTCAAAGGAGCTCTCCATGCAGGTGAAAGAAGCCATCCTTAAGCTGCGAAAACAGAAAAAACCCATCCGAGAAATTGCTACAATATTACGAGTGGCAAAATCTACAGTTTGGTACATCCTGAGAAAGAAAGCAAGCACTGGTGAACTCAGCAGCAAAAAGACCTGGGCGTCCACGGAAGACAACAGTGGTGGATGATGCAGAATCATTTCCATGGTGAAGAGAAACCCCTTCACAACAGCCAACCAAGTGAACAACACTCTCCAGGGGTAGTATCGATATCCAAGTCTACCATAAAGAAGACTGCATGAAACTAAATACAGAGGGAGCACTGCAAGGTGCAAGCCACTCATAAGCCTCAAGAATAGAAAGGCTAGATTGGACTTTGCTAAAGAACATCTAAAAAGCCAGCACAGTTCTGGAAAAACATTCTTTGGACAGATGAAACCAAGATCAACCTCTACCAGAATGATGGCAAGAAAAAGTATGGAGAAGGCGTGGAACAGCTCATTATCCAAAGCATACCACATCATCTGTAAAACACGGTGGAGGCAGTGTGATGGCTTGGGCGTGCATGGCTACCAGTGGCACTGGGACACTAGTGTTTATTGATGATGTGACACAGGACAGAAGCAGCCGAATGAATTCTGAGGTGTTCAGAGACATACTGTCTGCTCAAATCCAGCTAAATGCAGTCAAATTGATTGGCGGCGTTTCATGATACAGATGGACAATGACCCAAAACATACAGCCAAAGCAACCCAGGAGTTTATTAAAGCAAAGAAGTGGAAAATTCTTGAATGGCCAAGTCAGTCACCTGATCTTAACCCAATTGAGCATGCATTTCACTTGTTGAAGACTAAACTTCGGACAGAAAGGCCCACAAGCAAACAGCAACTGAAAGCCGCTGCAGTAAAGGCCTGACAGAGCATTAAAAGGTGGAAACCCAGCATCTGGTGATGTCCATGAGTTCAAGACTTCAGGCTGTCATTGCCAGCAAAGGGTTTTCAACCATGTATTAGAAATTAATATTTTATTTCCAGTTATTTAATTTGTCCAATTACTTTTGAGCCCCTGAAATGAAGGGATT
>NC_053171.1:42577548-42592548 GCF_016835505.1 Polypterus senegalus | reverse complement strand
TTACCACCTTGTGGTGAATACTTCACACATTGACAACAGATTCTTGTAATCTTGAACTGGATAAATGGGTTGGATGATGGATGGATAATACCCTTTCATTTTAATGAACAATATGGAGTTCAAAACGAACTGCTGAGTCAGGCAGAAATTCATCTCATCCTTGACCGCAGACTAAGTAGCATGAATTGCACCCCATAAGCCAAGATCACAGTACTGTGCCTGTTCTGAAACTGATGAAAAAGAAGCAAAATGTAATTTGTAAACTTGTTTGTAAATTTGTAAAAGAAGCAAAATGTAACATTTTCAGATTTAGAACTGATTATTGCCAGTATGTCAACCACGCAATTAAGGCTATAACATAAAATGACAAACATAAATAAACACCAGGAAAACAAACAGTATCTGTAGCATGCTGTGATTACAACAATAGGATCAAGTTCTCGGCTGAGTGGAAACTAATAAGTATTAATGACAACTAAGACATAATAGGAAAGGAAGGGGGTTATATCAGAGTACACTTATTAAGGAGCAGGATGGTTACTGAAAAGAGGTAACAAAAGATGTTGTTTAGTCAATTTAAATGCAACAAAAGAAAAACTGGATGCTTTATCGCATAAACTGACATGGCAGAGTATGCCACTTGAGCAGCTGATTAAACGGACCCAGCAGAGGTGTACACTGGAAAGTCTACCATCGAGATTCATCATTACTTATCATTGCTTGTTTATTTACTAAGAATGTACTTCCCTGTATATAGTGTTCATAAGGTAAACAAACACATAAGTGCCTATTACAACTGTATACCATGGAACACATTTGTACAATGCATGTCTTGTCCATGGGTTAGGTAAAAAGAAACAAGGAGAAGGTAGTATAATTATTATTTATAAAATTAACTGTTTGCAAAAAAAATAAAAGGTTTAAGAACTGACAGAAGAACAGGTGGGTTCAGAAACAATATATTGACTTCATTCAACATGTGCTGTTGATTAAAAGCAAGATTTTAAACACTAATATGCACAAACTCTTGGGAAAAAAATGGGCTTGGTAACACAACACAAATGTTAAAATGAGCAAAGGCCTATTACTGATAAAACTGCTCACTGTGAAAATTTCAATCATTACACTGCCATCTGTTGCCATCTACTGGGTGTCAGGTGAAAAACAGTTAAATCCTGATTTTTGTAGACAGTGCTTTCTGGAAGTTAATTTGAAGAGGTAAAGCAAAAACAAGGATATAAAAGTTTGAATTAGCATAAATTGCCCTAATTTGGGGTGTTCATAAGAAAAATAATGATTTACTTCATGAGATAGAAGTACATAATAAAGAACAATAGTAGTGTCAAAACATTTGAAATATTACAATGTTTGCTTCAATTTAAATGCTCAAACCCAAAATGCTTTATTTTAAAAGAAATTTGTCATTTCCACACACTGACTGATGTCCAAAGATGGCTAGATAACTAGTAAAGGATAAAAAAAAAATTAAATAAATAACATATTTATAATCATTGACCTTGAAATGGTCTTAAACAATACTTCACATGCTTACATTCAAAATGTGTATTTTTTTTTTATCTTTTGGGGGAACAAATTGAAAAAAGAAACAAATATATCTATGATCAAAAATTATTATATTCATTAACCACAACCTCGAAGCAGTATAAAAACAACATTCTACATGCCTAGATAGATGTCAATTTTTTGAATTTTTATGAAAAGTTGGTTTAATATTTATCATAATGGTATAATTTCCTGCATAAAACATGGTCCACAAATGGCCAAAAAATGAGTATTTTACACATCTAGAGGCCAAAACTGGGGAAAGCCTAAAAAACTTGACATCTTGGATAATTAGAGATCAAGACGAGTCATATGAGGGGGTGTTCTCATACCAACCAGTAAGCCGCTCAAAGGGCGTTGGGCCACCCCTTCATTAGAAAAAGCAATTATATTTAAAGAGGTGATATACAGAAGAGTATGTAGCACGTGGGAGGAAGAAGGTTTGGTCATTAGTTATTACAAAAAGAAAATCAGTTACTTTAGTATTTCTCTACAACTATTTTAAATACAAATGAATAATACTTAGTAAAAAGTAAAATAGAAGTAAAAAGTAAATAAAAAAATTATATTAACACCTCATCAAAAACAATATTTTGAATTACATTATCTTCTAACTTTGCTAACCGTTGCTTTTTTGCATTTCTGTTTATATATTGGTCGAAATATTTTTCTTTCTTGTTTATTGGATGATTCTCTGTTTTTGATTTTTATTATATGCAGCTCTTTTTTGTTCACTTTCTTTTTTCGACGTTCATTATCAACTCTTGTCACTGTATTTTTATCACAATCTAAAAATTTAATGTTCTAGAATAGATAATTTGCTTTTCTGCCTTGCCATTATAACCTACTGCGTTGAAGGTCGAGTTAGCAGCACTGAGAGTCCCAAGGGGTGGTACGGGGAAAGGATGTGCATAGTAGGAGTAATGATTGGGTGAGCAGTGTGGAGGGGAGTGGTCAAGGCTGAATAATGCGGACGCAATAGAAAACCTTTCTTAATTTTTTTTTTATTTTACATACACAGATATAAACACACACACACACACACACACACACACACACACACACACTTACTTCCAGGTAAGGAATGTTGGGCATACTGCTAGGTTTGGCACAGGACAGATATGCGCAGTGGATGTCAGGTATCCTGAAGCTCATGTTCATGAGTGACGGTAAATGAGAAAGTGAGCCTGAGAAGCAAGTAAGTACATAGTTTGAAAATCTACAGAAACTGTACTAATCTCACATGGTCCTCAATTTATATACAAATATAAATCTGAATACTCTGAAGGGTAGCCTGCACATGATGGTTTCCATATTTACAAAATAAACACAGTATATAGCATGAGTTTGCTAAAATATCTGCAAGATGTAATACTGCTACAGCATTTGAAGATTTTCAGTCTGAAGCCTGAATATTTGCATATCACCCCAAATTTAATCAGCTCCTAGAACCATCAGGTGCAAATTTTCTACAATTTCTTTAAGAATCTGCCCATCTTTTTCTAGTTACAGTATCCACAAAATTAACACATGACATACAAGCACACAGGCATAAAGACACACCTTTCCAAAAATGTTCAAAATATGCAAAGGATAACAGGATTAGTCTGTTTTGTAACAAACTGGATGTCATTTTTTCTCTATAAACAGTAACTCCTCCAAATATGAAATATAGAGAAGGAAACAAATTAACAATATTCATTTTTTTTCTTTTAAATCAGGAATTTGTTTAAAACCAGGCCTCTTTTGTTTTTTAAATTTTGCCAAAAAAATGAAGGGGCCACAAATGTAAAAGCACCACAAGCCTATTTTACAGGACTCAGAAAAACCCTACAATGCAACAAGAAGTTATTCACAGACATCATCAAACAAATTGCTGAAGCTCTGGCTAAGGTCACTCAAGACCCCAGAGATGCATTTTTCACTAAAAAAAAAAATCATGTTTTGGTGACAATGAGCAATCAAAAGTAACACCAACATCAAAGAGCTGAACTTAAAGAAAAGGACATGACTTTAATCAGTATGCAGCAAGAGTACATTTGCTTAAAACTAAGGGGCTTTGCCCCCTGCTCACTTCGCTCGCCAACCACCATGTTTGGTTTTCCGGATACACACTTGTAAGATTATTTTTTTCTTTGAATTGTTGCTATTTCATTAGTTTCACTTTTATTTCAGAACTTCTGTAAAAACAATATTTGGAATCTTTCGTGTCCCAATATGCTGAATCTTTTAAATGAGGTCTTTGAGACTTGTAGTTTAATGACTTTGTACCATAATTTAGGAGAAGTTTTTCTATTTGGAATTTCAGCACAGACAAAATGATCTACATCATCAGCAGTTAATAATTTTTTTTGCAAAGTAACCAATAAATGCATGCGAGTTAAACCCCGTTTTTGAAATTCTCTGACTTAATTTCCTTTTGTTTGCGTCAATGCGATCTGTACTATCTTTTTTTTGATACTGTAGCGACTGACTTAATAAAGTGTCCCAAAAGTTCTACTTTAACAATCGCCGACTGCGTAACCCCAAACACAACTTTCTAGCATCTTCTCCAGCCCCAAATCCCACGGGTCTCGCCTCCCCCTTACCGCATCAATCAGCACCCAGCTATCAGTCTTCCGTGCTGTACTCTGCCCTCCATCGAGCGAACCTAACAGTCACTTAAAACAAAAAAGGCTTCAGCTTGGCTGGGGCGCTACAATACCTTCGCCTGTTACTGCTTTCATTCTGTACCTTTCTCTGCATATGTATCGCGCCTTAGGTGACAGAGCAGCACGGAGAACATTCTTCTTTGCTAAAGGCACAGGATCTGTGTGTGCCTGTGACGATGTGGGTTCTAGCTCCACACTCCCATCTGATTTTGGGAACCCTTGAACCCAACACCGTCGATAATGAAACCGAGTGAGCTAGTCAATGAAGGCAAATAAATTGAGCATCTTAGCAAGGGGATGGTTAAAAGTGAAAACAGTGCTTTTATTTAAAACAGTCAACAAAAACAGTGTTCCATAAATAGTGCAGTTTCAATAAATAATCCAATAAAAAAAAACGTGGAGGTTAAAACCAATAGAAAAAACACAATCCTTTAAAACGAGAGGTTAAAATCTTCTTTAGGAAGCAGTCTTTAAAACAACAACAAATCCGGTGCATCGTTTCTATTAGCGTCTCACCTGCTTATCCCGTTTGGGCCAAGCAGCAGGCAAGACGCTCTCTGCAGCTGCCCTCCTACAACACACATTCGAGGCTGGAGACCTCCCGATCCCTGGCTCCGGTATGGCACTCATCCCAGCCTCGGAGAACTTGGTTTCCACCAACGGCCAGGTCGCCCACGTTGGGGATTCCAACCACCAAGTCTCCCGACTTCCGCTGCCTTTCCGCGGCCTTCTGCGGCTCATCGCTTTCTTCTGGGCACTCCCGCTACCTGGTCGCTCAGCGGGAGCAACATCAACTCAAACGTCTAGGTGTTGGCCTAACACCCAGCTTCCATACAGCTGCCCTAGGGCGCTCGATCACGCGCTCACCACACGCACACACCGCGTGTCTGTCTCTCTTGCACCGCATGCTTCCTCGCTCCCTGTAACCTCCATCCTCTTTCCTTTCCTTTTTCTCTCCGATCGTTTCCTTCTTTCCCCCTCAACCGACTCGCGCTTCTTTTTAAATGACGAGAGCCACATCAGCTGCAGCATTAGCCACGGGACAATCATGAATGTGGGCAGTTCCCCACCTGTGCACACGGTGAGAAACGCCCACATCGGCATTCGCCGCGGCTCGCTACAACATCGCCCCCCCTCACGAAGCCGCCTCGGGTGCGGTGATTATTTAAAATGAATGGCCTTTTCTCAACGAGCTGTGGACCCATAACACCACAGTGCCACGTGACTTTACATGACTGAATGTTTTGCTGGCTGTCTGTGCTCTTATTTGATAAGAAGGGCGTGTCTGGCAAGAATCTTACGTTCCACATCCCCACGAGACTACCCTGGCACAATCTCTTGGCACCAAGTCTCATGTTTATGATCCCCACGAGACACTCCGCGGCCAGTCTTTTTTGTCTCGCGGGCGTTTTAAATGTCTTCAGAGAACTTCCAAAAAGATCACGTCGCCTTGCTTTTCCATTTCACTTATTGTCCAAAGCACATTATTTCAAACACGCTTGGTAGGCCAGGCCCTGGTGTTGCTTCCTCCTACTCATGTCTTTTCCTGAGCCCCTCTAATTTCAATGTAGTTGTCATATGATGAGACATCCAGGGGAAATATAAATATGAAGCCTTTGCAAAAGCTACTCCTTTAGGTTTCCCCGGTGTTTTGTTCTCTAGTGTTTTTTGATTCTTGCGTTTTGACCACTTTATTTGGATTACAATTTTCTCTATTGACTATGATCATTATTGGAAAAAACTGGTGCAAGACTTCCTCCCATTGTTGGCCACTGCCTTAGTCCAGTGCTTTTTGGATACCTTTTGTTGTTTTCGACTGTTCCCTTGAGTTAGACATTTAATTAATAATGATATCTTTTGTCACACCTCTTCTTGTGTTTTACTATCCCAATTTGCTCTCAATTAACGGCTTAAGCTATGCACTGAGCTTGATGGGGTGTTTAGCAGACAGCTCAATAGACATTATCCTCACAGTGTGGCTTCATCCACTGAAAAGACTGGAAGATCAGTTGAGATGACAACCACCTCTGCAGAGCTGTCAGGTTGCACACACCCAACAAATAAAGAGCAAGGAAACCAACCTTAGTGAGTGTATCAGTTCACTGCAGGAAACAAATTAACAGAAATTATCTCCCAAAAAAGGCTCATCCCATGTTTCAATTTCATGTGCAATTTGAAACATTACAGATTTATTTTAAATGATACCTAAATGATCATTTAATTTTTGATGTTTTAAAGGTAAGAAAATATGAAAATATGGTGTAAATCACAAATGACCAAACTAGTGTGATAATGCTACAGTATGGCAGAAGTATGTGCCTTTATCATGAGTGCAATTTACATCTGTCTGCATTACTAAATACAAACTAACCATGCAACATGAGTAATTAACAGTAATGCCGAGTGATTAATTGCATTTTTACTGTTAAAATTATTGTTATTATATGCTATAAAATACAGTGGTGTGAAAAACTGTGTGCCCCCTTCCTGAATTCTTATTCTTTTGCATGTTTGTCACACAAAATGTTTCTGATCATCAAACACATTTAACCATTAGTCAAATATAACACAAGTAAACACAAAATGCAGTTTTAAATGATGGTTTTATTATTTAGGGAGAAAAAATCCAAACCTACATGGCCCTGTGTGAAAAGTAATTGCCCCTTGTTAAAAATAACCTAACTATGGTGTATCACACCTGAGTTCAATTTCCGTAGTCACCCCCAGGCCTGATTACTGCCACACGTTTCAATCAAGAAATCACTTAAATAGGAGCTGCATGCCAAGATCCAAAGAAATTCAGGAACAAATGAGAACAGAAGTAATTGAGATCTATCAGTATGGTAAAGGTTATAAAGCCATTTCTAAAGCTTTGGGACTCCAGCGAACCACAGTGAGAGCCATTATCCACAAATGGCAAAAACATGGAACAGTGGTAAACCTTCCCAGGAGTGGCCGGCCGACCAAAATTACCCCAACTGCGCAGAGCGACTCATCCAAGAGGTCACAAAGACCCCAGGACAACGTCTAAAGAACTGCAGGCCTCACTTGCCTCAATTAAGGTCAGTGTTCACGACTCCACCATAAGAAAGAGACTGGGCAAAAACGGCCTGCATGGCAGATTTCCAAGACGCAAACCACTGTTAAGCAAAAAGAACATTAGGGCTCCTCTCAATTTTGCTAAGAAACATCTCAATGATTGTCAAGACTTTTGGGAAAATACCTTGTGGACTGATGAGACAAAAGTTAAACTTTTTGGAAGGCAAATGTCCGTTACATCTGGCGTAAAAGGAACACAGCATTTCAGAAAAAGAACATCATACCAACAGTAAAATATGGTGGTGGTAGTGTGATGGTCTGGGGTTGTTTTGCTGCTTCAGGACCTGGAAGGCTTGCTGTGATAGATGGAACCATGAATTCTACTGTCTACCAAAAAATCCTGAAGGAGAATGTCCGGCCATCTGTTCGTCAACTCAAGCTGAAGCGATCTTGGGTGCTGCAACAGGACAATGACCCAAAATACACCAGCAAATCCACCTCTGAATGGCTGAAGAAAAACAAAATGAAGACTTTGGAGTGGCCTAATCAAAGTCCTGACCTGAATCCAATTGAGATGCTATGGCATGACCTTAAAAAGGCGGTTCATGCTAGAAAACCCTCAAATAAAACTGAATTACAACAATTCTGCAAAGATGAGTGGGCCAAAATTCCTCCAGAGCGCTGTAAAAGACTCATTGCAAGTTATTGCAAACGCTTGATTGCAGTTATTGCTGCTAAGGGTGGCCCAACCAGTTATTAGGTTCAGGGGGCAATTACTTTTCACACAGGGCCATGTAGGTTTGGATTTTTTTTTCTCCCTAAATAATAATAACTATCATTTAAAAACTGCATTTTTTGTTTACTTGTGTTATATTTGACTAATGGTTAAATGTGTTTGATGATCAGAAACATTTTGTGTGACAAACATGCAAAAGAATAAGAAATCAGGAAGGGGGCAAATAGTTTTTCACACCACTGTATATACAGCTAACAGTCTCAATTTATCATTTGTATTGGCAGCATGTACAATTGGTGATGCTACACAGTGCATAACTTAAACTCTGATTTATCGTTCATCACAATTTTCCACCATATCATGCCGTCTTAATAAACAGAATAACCTGAGACTTCCGAAATGGTAAACCTAACCTTTAACTTAGAATAAGAGTTTAAACTAATTAATCTTATTGATTATTTGATTAATTTAAAGCTATGCTGAGAAGGTACTGTACTGCACACTTATCTTAAGAAATACATTTTTTTTTTTTTATTTCAAACAGACACAAGTGTTCAAACTTAATGTTTGCTCCATCTGTAGCAATAAGATACCAATTTATCGATGTCAATTTCACCAAGAGTTGAAAATTCCAAAATTGCTGCAAAGATATCTTCACCTCAAGTTTGTCCTTTAAGAGGTATCAAAGCCAGTAATTCTTCATGGAGACCTTTATTGGAAACATACTGTCCCAGAAGGCTAATTTATGCGATTTCCTTCATGTCACGACTCGTTACATGCCAAAGAAAATACAGATGCCAATTCTATTTCATTAATCTGTTGATTCTGTCGTGAACACTATTTTGCAGTTATTGTAGTGTCTTTAATTTTTTAATAATATCTTCTTTATTTTTGAAGTCAGAGTAGAGATGTTCAGCCAAATTTAAAAAGCACTTTTTTTTTTTTTTTACATATTCCCCATCTGTGAAAAGATTTATATGCTTTGCAGTTTAACAAGAAACAGCAAAACTTGCAGATTGTTTTAATTCTGTCACTGCTTTTTTCTGTCTACTCCAAATGAAGTATTTTTTGTTTTTGTGCAAATGTGTCATGCTTTGTTAAAAAAGTGACATTCAAGATTTGATTTTTTTTTTTACTGGATAACTTTTCATTGCAAATTAGACATGCTAGGAGACCCATAGAGTTGTGTGTCTCAGTTTCAAATTACTTGAATGCGTAACAGCACAAAGGTGATTAATATTACAACACTGTGCAGTTCTGTAGTGATAGGAAAGTGGGGGTGAAGAATAAGTAAAGTTCATTCAGCTTTGCAGTCGTCTGCCCTTCAATCTCCACTTAACTACTTTAACTGTGCTGAGCTAGCAGTGCAAAATGTGCTCACCACTCCGAACTCAACTGGCTATAATATGTAAATAGGAGAAAATATAATAAAGTTTACGAAGACCTGGGAAGGCATGGTGACGTTTAACCACAATAAGTATACGAAAGAATTAGGAATCCCAATAAACACTGAAGCGTACATCCAAACTTGGGTATGTAAGAAAACTGTGAAGAGCATATGATTTGACCTAAGAGATAATCTCGAACAGAATGCCTTTGAGGAAGAGATGCAGTCAAGAGGTTAAACATAACAGAGGTGTGGGACAGACTGCCTGATTCACATATAACTAAAGAAATATCTAAACGAAAAAATATATTAAACCATAAATTATTTATCTTTACGAAAGTATTATCAAATAATATGTTATGCGTCTTAAATATGAAAAGTAGTGAAAATATTTCTTAAATGTGAATGCGTCTATCGTTCTGGGAAAAGCCGCATGTGGCCTGCAAGCCACAGGTTGCCAACGCATGCAATATATAAATGTTTGATTTGATATTTAAGTAAACTCGGTATGCAAATGCAAAAATCATGCTATTCACCACTTTCATATTCTACAACTTCATCTCAACATTAAATAAACCTTCAATATCCCCAGAACTCATTCTAAGCGAGTCTACATCAACTCGGCCTATGTTGCCTGTTGGTCATGATTGCAAGGATCAAATCAGTAAGAGTTTAGAACTGGTTCAAGCAGTACATCTAACCTTCATAGCATTGACCCAAGTGTCACTCAGGTTGTGAAAACGGTGCTAAAAGTATTAGCATGTGATTTGGACAACTGTATAGGCACATCTCACATAAGCATTAGACACAAAGATTACTCAGACTGTAAAAGTGCCAACAGCATTAGTCCAGGTTGTTATTTGGACAAAGGTATAGGCGTGTCTTACATAAACGTCAGGCCCAAGCGTTACCCAGGCAATGGTATAAACAGATCTTCTCCTAGCCTCACAATGGTGTTTAGTAAGAAATGTTTTTCAGCAGCCCAGGTGTTAAACGCTTTTGACAGTCATGTGAGCAGTGATGTTGAGGAGCCTTTCATCAGCAGTGAGGACAAAGGGAATCTGTCTTCAGGCAGTAAACTTGAAACAGACTCTGATGAATATGAAAGCAACACTCGTGTTTGGGTTTCTGTTGACCCCTGCTTCATATAAATATGCACCAACTTCTTTTGATTTTGTGGGGCAGCCAGGAATAAAAGTGAACATTGACAGCCAAAATCCACTTACTTCTCTGAAGTTATTTCTTGACATTGATGTAATCAAAAGAATTGTTGTTGAGACAAAGCGCTATGCTGAACAGTGTCAGGTAAATAACCTAAGCAGTTTACCATTCAAAGATATACCAAACAAAAGACAATTGGACAGTGTATACGGTATTCGCATCATCATTACTATTATTGTTGTTTGCATCATTATTATACTTTTTATACTTCTGACCTTGTGCTTTGTGTTTTGCACTTTTCACAGAGAGATGACATTTAATAAAAATGTAATTTTTCAAGCCAAAAACATTTGAAGAGGTCATCCAGGCATGTGAAGTGCCCTTCTGCCTCCCATGCTAAGCATATAGTCATAAAACATTTATTGTTCCTTTGCATGCAGCAGGTGGAAGGTGACAGCAGCCACATTGACTTGTCGTACTGCAAATCACACTTTTGCTTACTTAACTTGCACTCTAAAAAGACATAAGCCCACATCTGTCCATTACGCATTATCTCTGTACAATACTGAAATGCTACAAGCGTGAATAAAAACAGCAGCCTCTGTAGTTGTTTTGTGCAAATTTAATGTTTGTGCATTCAATTACTACATCTGTACCCATTTTAGTTTCATTTTGTGTTTGCATTTTTGCTTAGCAGGTGAGTTGAGTTTCCCAATTCACAATAATGAATGTTTATAGGGCATTCGTTAACATTAGCACCCATCCAGCACTTTTACCTGCCTTGTACAAAATGTCACTTAAATAAGTCCGCCCCATGCAAATTTGAGCTGAATGAATGGGTTAGAGGATGGATGTATCGTGTTCTCTTTCTTGTAAGTATTATCAGCTACTCTGCATTAGGACAAATACTGGCTTAGAAGTGAGAGGCTTAAAGCAGGTTTGAAAATGTTACATCACAATGAATTTAAATCCTAAGCTACAAAAAAAAAAAAATTACACATACATACTGTGTATCTATACTAATAAAAGGCAAATCCCTCACTGACTGACTGACTCACTCACTCACTCATCACTAATTCTCCAACTTCCAGTGTAGGGGGAAGGCTGAAATTTGGCAGGCTCATTCCTTACAGCTTACTTACTAAAGTTAAGCAGGTTTCATTTAGAAATTCTACGTGTAACGGTCATAACTGGAACCTACTTTCGACCATATATATGGCCATAGCCGGCGGCTCGGTCACCGTGTGAGGCAGAGTTACATGGGAGGCGTGATGATGTGGGACGCAAGTACGTAGAGAACAAGGAAGAGCTCCAAAGAGCGCTGAACAAAAAAACAGATTACACAATTGAGAAGGCAGCAAAAGAATATGAAGCAAGTGACGCATACAAGCATATTCATGAGTGCAGCTACTGCAGAAACAAAGCACGGTGTAAACCTAAAGTTTAAATTAAGTTCATAGACAGGCTGCCGATGGCGTTTGTCATGCCCATGACGCATACCATATTTGTGAGATACAAGTTTAATGAGAAGATGCAGAGTTTAAACAAGACTTCTGATCACTTGGTAACAGAGTTTAAATTGCTGGTATGCCAGGTCTGAGCTAACATTAAATAAGGCAGTGGACATCGCAAGATCGCCCGAGATAGCACAAGCACAGCTGAGAAGCTTCGATGCATGTACTCCAAGCGGCTCACATCAACTGACTTTGCAGGACTGGTAAGGTTAAATTAAGTTCATACAGACGCTACCGCTAAATATTCGCAGGCAAATCCACAACTTAATACTGGGAATGCCTGTTAAACATCTTAGATTCACGAGTACCGACTTGTGTAGTGATCACTTCGATGAATGAAACCTGTTATCTTTACGACGGTTGACACACACGGAATATAACTTGAACACAACTCATCCTTCAAATATGAACCTGATTAAAAGAAATAATGATAATCAATTCCTTGCCGACAGCAACACTCATAACAGTGACAAAACTATTACATTGGTATATATATATATATATATATATATATATATATATATAAAAAGTGGTGGGAATTTAACGCGTTAATTGCTATTAATTAATTCGAAAAAAATAACGCATTTAATCACACTTTGCATTCCAAGCAAAGGGGAACTTTTGTCAATGCATGGTTTCCTGGTACAACGATTACATTGATGCACACATCAGACCTACAAAAATGCAATAGTCGGAAGAAAGCGCGTTGCTAAGACTGATCAGAGGCAAATTTCATTTCAAAAGATTACCCAACGGAAGCCTTGATAAAAGTGTTGTTTTGTGCAAACTGTACAAAAAGGAGTTTGCATACCACCGAAGCACTTCAACCTTACGGTACCATCTAAATGCAACACGTGTTGCAGCGAGCACGTGCGAAAGACTATTTCAAGTAAAATTCAACAGCTTTATGACACTGAAAAGCAAGCAAAATTACATGCATTACAGAAGGCGGACTTTGTAGCTCTTACTGGGGATCATTGGACTTCCGTGACCATTAGTATTTCTAATTACATCTAATTACAAAATGTTCAATGATCCCACTGTTTTAACCTAATGTACAAAATAATTTTGGCTAAGGTTACTCAGAGTTTAAAGGTGAAGCTGGTCAAATTACCTTTTATGTTTCTGCCTAATTTTTTTAAGAAGAAAAACTGCACTTTATGTTGAAATTTTTATTATTATTATTTAAAGACAATACCATTCTGAAAATGTACTTAAAATACCACTTTATTTTTAAGTCTGCCCTATTTTAGCCAGGGATGATATTTTTCTGTTTTGAATTGAAATGCAGTTTAAATGCATTTTTTTTTTCAGAAATTAAAACAGCTTGAGTTTACAATATTCATGTCCATGTCTATTACTTGATTCTGTCGCCCACTAAAACCCTTTTAAATTTAAAAAAAAAAAAACTGTGTATATATATATATATCTGTGCGTGTGTATATATGTATATGTGCGCATGGGAGGCAGCTAAAGGGCTTGAGTGAAGGCAGTTCGGAGGCATGCCGGGATGTGGCAGAGTGCACAGACTCTTTTTCTCCCTTCCCTGTAGACCATTCACGGGAGATTCCACCTGGCTCTCTTGACATCACTTCCGGGACTGAACCAATGGAAATAGACCTTACCAACTCCGGCCCCTCTGATGTCACGCCCGGGCTTGATCCAATGATTAATGAACATGTGCCCGATCCTTATGACCTCACTTCCTGTCTTCCCCTTTAAAAGCCTGCCCTTTTTACCTTTTCCCTCAGTTCTGTATTGGACTCGGTTTTGAGCACAACAGTGCTACCACTTAAAAAAGATGATTTGCAGCCAGGATACCACATTATACAGGTGGCTGCCCCAAACCTTGATATGTCTCATTGTGTGCTTTGTGACACTGGCGTAGTCGGCAGGATGGAGAAGTCCCAGAGGAGAAGGGGACAGGACCTGCATTATACCCAGGTGTGGTCGTACCGGGGCAGAGTGTTCAGGCGGGGTGGGTGTCCCGTGGTTCTGCAAAACCTGGTACGGGCTCCGCTCCCGGCACGCTTAACCAGGCAACCTAGAGAGGCCAGGGAGTGTGCAAAAGGGGCTCACAGAGGTGGGCTGCTTCAGAGGGGGGAGATAAAAGGGGCTTACTATGCTCTCTTGGAGGGGAGTGTCTGCCTTCCCGCGAAACCAGAGCCCCAAGTACCACCTAGGGGTGCCCCAGACTGGCAGGTGGAAAAAGTAAAGAAGTGGAGGTTGGACCCAGAGCAGCCGACCCTCAAACAAGCCTGGTCCTTCTGGGCACTGGTAGGGCAATGGCTACGACCGTTTGAGAACAAGCCCTACCACATAATGGAAATGAAAATGAAATGAAAGCGCTTCCCCGGGGCTTCACCCAGCCGGTCTGGGGCAAGCAGTTTACGAACATGGCGGAGCTCATAGAGCTTCTGGAGACACAGAGGGCGGCCTCACACTCTGGGGGAGCAGAACCGTCCCTTTGTCGAACTCGGCTGGAGTACGTCCCAAGACCCAGCCCCTCCCTGTACAACCCGGAGCTTGTATCGGCGTCCACGGAGCCATGGGCGCGTGAACCGCTTGGAGGCAAGGAGGAATGCGAGGAGGGGTTGGTGTGCTGTGGCTAATCCGTTGGCGGTCCCACATACTGGCGTGGTGATCATCAACGGACACAAGACCACAGCCTTATTTGATACCGGCAGCAACATTTCCATTGTTGCCTGCCGATTTGTGCTACCGCGACAATGGTTGAAATTTAAGGCCGGTATAACCTGTGTCCATGGGGAAACCCGCTGGTACAGGACCGCCGCTTGTGTCATCAGCTACGGAGGATCAGTTCAGAAAGTAACCGTGGCAATCTTTCCTGATCCTCCACACCTGGTGATACTAGGGCGGGACTGGACTAATATCAAAAGCGGTAAGACACCTACCACTCCCGGGGTTAACTTGGGCCTAGTTATGGAC